>NC_048595.1:369456259-369756259 GCF_003668045.3 Cricetulus griseus | reverse complement strand
TCAAATTATATATATATATATATATTTATATATATATATATATATGTACATATATATATTTATATAAAAAGACCAATAATGGCAGTATGTTATGCATCAATAGCAGCAACAGCTTTTCCAGTTTCTGCAGTCATTTGAACAAAATTGTAGAGACATCCAGCACTCTCCATTAAAAAAAAAAAGTAAAAACCAAAATCCCAGAAAAACAGCACAGTTCTGTTACTCTTGTGGTACCTGGCACCATTGTTTTTTAATTAGCTTCTCAATCATCATCTGGAAGGAAACCATTCTGAGCAACATCATTAAAAACAGCTCTGATAAAGCACGGTCACTACTATGTATCATAAAGCAGGTCCACATATGAGTGAGTTCATATCATGTTTGTCTTTTTGTGATTGGGTTACCTTGCTCAGAATGGTTTCTTCGAGTTCCATCCATTTTCCTGCAAATTTCAAGATTCCATTGTTTTTTTCTGCTGAGTAGTACTCCATTGTGTAAATGTACCACATTTTCTGAGCCAAATCTTAAAACACTAAGCAGTAGCTAGGTCTTCCAACATGTGGCTCCATTTAGCACATGGCCTGGTGGCTGGCTCTGCCCTTTCTGGTCCTTGAGAGCAGAGCCTCATGCCTGCAGAACCTACCCTGGAGTAGGTCTCTCTGCCCCAGCTCTGAGAAATTTCTGGGTCTATGCTCTGGTAAACATTTCTACCTAGTCTCCCACTACCAAGTATTGCACTGAGTGCTGTTTATGAATTCCATTCAGGTGCTATAAACTTTTGGTAACCTTTCTCAAGATCTGTGTGAATTTAGATTAAATTATATTTACATGGGTGCCAAATGTAGAAAGCTTTCTTGTTGTGCTATCTTTGGACCAGAAGCCCACAAATAATGACACAGAGAAGTATTATTAATTATGAAAGCTTGGCCTTAGGTCAGGCTTTTCCCAACTAGCTCATACAACTTAATTAACCCATATTTTAAAATCTACATTCTACAAAGTCTCTTGGACATTTCTCCTTAGTATGGCACATCCAATTTGCTCTGAGTCCGCTGGTGAATTCTCCTTTCTTCCTCTCAGAGTCCTCTCTGTCCTTGGAAATCTCATCTAATTTCTTCCTGCCTATGTATTGGCCATTCAGCTCTTTATTAAACCAATCAGAAGACACATTCATAAAGACACATTTTCGGCCAGGTGTTGGTGGCACACACCTTTAATCCCAGCACTCGGGAGGCAGAGGCAGGCGGATGTCTGTGAGGCCAGCCTGGTCTCCAGAGAGAGTGCCATGATAGGCTCCAAAGCTACACAGAGAAACCCTGTCTCAACCCCCCCCAAAAAAAAGACACATTTTCATAGTGCAAACAAATATTCCACAACAGTATCCTCTTGATTATATTATATACATATATATATATATATGAAAATAATCCCTCCACAATCTGAAATTTATAGCAGTCTTATTGTATGCACTGTAAAAACAGGTTTCTCAACTTGTGTTTTCATCTTAAGAGTAACAAAGTGGGCTGTGCTCAGCTAACTTTATAACTGCCCGTTTTATGTTTTGGAAGCCTTGCACCCACTTCTAGGATTATAACAGCTGTTCAACTACAGACTACATTAGTTAGGCTAAAATTGCTGGTGTCATCAATAAACCTAACTGTTGATCTTCTGCAACATGGTGGTGACTTATCTCTGTCCTTCATGATGTTGTTCTTTGCCCATGCTGTTGTAAGTGTCTTATACAGGGCTCCCTTTGATACTTTAGTTGGCAATTTGCTTTCAGAGCATTGTCCACAGTTTCATCACATGGTTTCTATGTGAGCACTTGGTTTTTTTTTTTTTGGTGCAATGTTGTCCACCAAAAATAATCCAGAATATAATCTGTATGATATTTCATGATCAGGTTCAAATTTACCTTGTTTTCATGCCTCCTAGTAAAATATTCATGGATCTATAATCACCTCTTCCTTAAAAATTCATAAGCATTCACTTTTATAGCTCCTGTATTTACTATGCTCTGGACCTGGAATGAATGTTCACACTTTTCAATATCTACTCCTCTCCCAAAATATATCATCTTAGCCAGGCGTTGGTGGCGCACACCTTTAATCCTAGCACTCAGGAGGCAGAGGCAGGTGGATCTCTGTGAGTTCGAGACCAGCCTGGTCTAGAAGAGCTAGTTCCAGGACAGCCTCCAAAGCCACAGAGAAACCCTGTCTCAAAAAACCAAAAACCAAAAAACAAAAAACAAAAAAACAAAACCCCAAATATATGATCTTATGAAATAGGCAAAGTCTCCATTTTTATAAACATCAATCTGTGATACACTTACTTGGAAACATAAAACTCATTGAAACTTCTTAAACTTTCTTCTGTCATTCTTTTATTTCCTTTTAATTCAAATTAGAAACAGCCTTGTTTTACATGTCAGTGCCAGTTCCCTCTCCCTCTCCTCCTCCCTTGACCCCCACCGACCCCCATTCCAACCCATTTCTGCCCCCCAGGGAGGGTTAGGCCTTTTATGGGGATCTTCAAAGTCTGTCATATCATTTAGAGCAGGGCCTAGACCCTCCCCTATATGTCCAGGCTGAGAGAGTATCCCTGTATGTGGAGTGGGTTCCCAAAGTCCATTTCTGTACTAAGGGTACATACTGATCCACTACCAGACACCCCAGAGATTGCCCAGGCCTCCTAACTGACACCCACATTCAGGGGGGTCTCGAACAGTCCTATGTTGTTTCACAGCTAGCAGTCTGGGGTCCATGAGCAACCCATTGTTCAGGTCTTCTGACATTCTTAAACCAGCAGAAGAGCTTCAATTTTTACTCATAACATTAGAATATCAAAATAGTAATTAAATTACCTAGTTAATATTTTACTAAATACTAGCTTTCTTGTTTTATTAGGGCCATTCATGTGACTTTTTTTTTTAAATGAAACTTACTATGTGACTCTGGCTGGCCTGGATTTCACTTTGTAGACCATGATGGCTTTGAACTCACAAAGAACTACCTGTCTCTGCCTTGAGTGCTGTGATTAAAAGCCAGGCCCACAATTGTGGCTTTGTGACAGTAGTTAATAGGGAATATGAGTTGGTTAAAGTTGATTGCTAATCTTACTGGATCTGCAGTCACCTAGGAGACAACCTCTAAGTGTGACTATGGGGAATTATCTTGATTAGATTAGCCTATGGCCATGCCTGTGAGCGATTATGATGAATAGGTCAACCAAGGTGGGAAGAGTTATACTAGGAGGGTATAACAATTCCCCATTCTTGGGTCCTGGACTATATTTCAAAAAGAAGAAGCTGGTTGAACACAAGCATTCATCTCTTTCTGCTTCCTGATTATAGACGCAAGATCCTGCTTCAAGGATTGTCCCACCATAATGGATTGTATCCTCAAACTGCAGGCCAAAACAATCCCTTCCTTCTTTAAGTTGTTTTTGTTGGAGCATTTTATCATGTCAGTAGGAAGAGTTAACTAACACAGGAGGCAAGGAAAAAGAGAATAGAATAGAATAGAATAGAATAGAATAGAATAGAATAGAATAGAATAGAATAACAGAATAACTAGACAAGATGCAATTTAGATGACACACAGAATGGATGATATAGTCCAGCAATAGCAAGTGATCCACTCAGTTTCAGGATGAATTTTTGAGATATCACTAACAGAATTGCTGATGTATGGCACACATTGCATGATAGAAATAAATAGGATGATCCCAACATTACTGGTTTGATTAAGTACATAATTAGAGTTGATATCAATTCTAATGTGGACAGTCAGCATTGAATATATAAGCTTGGGGTTCATATTTATACTCTCCCTTTAATTGAAAATAGATTTTATCCTCACATAATATGTACTGATTACATTTTCCCTACCTCTATTCTCCTCCTAGCTCCTTCCCACCTCCTCTTCCCATCCAGATGTATCTCACATTAGAAAACAAGTTGGTTTCTAAAGGATAATATCATGCCATTTAATACCATATTATATCATAAGATAAAACAAAACTAACACATCAGAGTGGGACAAAACAAACAGAAGGAAAAGTACCCAAGAGATGGCACAAGAAACAGAGAGGCACTCATTTGAACAGTCAGAGAATCCTATAAAAAACACCAAACTAGAGGACATAATATATACTCAAAGACATGTAGGGCAAAAACAGAGAAGGAAAAAATAAAATAAAAAATAAAAATAAGGATGAAAATAATAAGACAAAACTTATAAAAATTGAAAGGCCTGACATGACATTATGGACAAGGAACCTCAAAAGATGCAGTTGAGTTAGTTTTCTGTTGCCCATCTACTGCTGGGTATGCAGCATATCCATAAAAGTAGTTTGTTTCCCTACATTAGAGGAAACTAAACTTTCTTTTGCAAGTGTTTCAGACTTTGTCTTCTAATGCATGTGTAACAACTTGTCAATGCATAGCTTGAAATTCAGTGGGTTACTATTTATAGAAATTGTGAATTAAGGAGAAAAGTCTAGTCTCAAAACAAGTAGGAAGCAAAACTCTTGGGTTCTCTGTATCATAAATACTAGATGTTTTGAACTGGCCAAGAACAGAGAGTGGGCGCAAAGAAGTGAAGAAACCTCTGGGACACTATGGTATTTCAAGTTTGGAATAAACACAATATAAAATAAGAGTCAGAGGAGTAGCTAAGAGAGAATGAATGAAGTTAATGCCAGAAAAACATCCAGTGTATAGTAATATGGAAACTAAGCTTAGTTAAGGAGAAGAGAGGGTCAACTGGCCACATACTCCTGAAATATCAAATAAGGTATGAAGTGGCACAATACCATTAGATTCTACAACATGGCTGTCCTTGATGACTTTGACTTAGTATTTTCTGAGATATGGTGAAAACCTTACTGAATTGAACTAACTGGATTTCAAAGACTGGTGATGGTGAATATAGACATATATTTTAGAGTATTTCAAATGTTAGAATAAAAAATCAAGTGGCAATTGAAATCAATAGTGCATGCTTCATGGTGTCAAATTGGGCATGCTTGATGACACCTGCTCATGTTTGACAGCGGGAATCTAGTGGAATAAAAAAAAAGGAATAATATGACATTAATGTGGTAGAAATGGTAGAGTGATGTCCTTGAATAGGAAAGATTGCATAGGCTTGTGGTAGCAAATGGTGGGATTGGGAAAAAACTAATGGGAGATGTCCTTCTATAGATGTGTTTCTTTTATTGATTGATAAATAAAACATTGATTGGCCAGTAGCCAGACAGGAAGTATAGTATAGGTGGGGCAAGACAAGGAGAATTCTGGGTAGAATATGCATGGAGAGGCCACCATAGAGACACCATGTAAAGGCAGAAGGAGTAACATGCCAGGGCATTACCAGGTAAGCCAACAGCATGTGGGAATACTTAGATTAATAGAAATGGGTTAATAATTAAAAGAGAGCTAGCCAGTAAGAAGCACTAGCCATCAGCCAACAGTTTAATAATTAGTATGTCTCTGTCTGCTTATTTGGCGAAATCAGCTGTGGGACTAGGAGGAACAGAAAATTCCAGCTTCATAAGACAAACATGGTAGCAGGATGGACATCAAGTCTTCACACAATGGTAGGCAGGCAATTCAGCAGCTTAACCTTGTTAAATCTTTCTTGTTGTGTCTACTTTTTGTTGAAAGAGAATAAAAGGAATAATGTTGCATAAGATGTATGCTTTGAAAGAAGAGAAAATTAAATGATGCACTGTCCATGTGAGCACTAGAATAGAAAAGGAGAGTGCTAGTGCTGAGATTCAGTGTGTTCAATGCCCCATTTGAAGTTGATGGTCACCATAACTTACGAGTAAGACATTGTTTTCCCTTCAGGAACCTTTAAATCATGTATACTAGAGCAGAGAAGCAGAAGTAAGGAAGCAGTCAAATCTACAATTAAAGATGGCTGCTTCTTTCACATGTAATGTGAAAAGAAATAAAATGGATGTTATACAAGAAGTTAGCAGTAATTTCTATGAAAATGAAGCTGAGCATACTGCATCCCTAACACAGGAAAGTGCATAGCTGATTGTTCCACTCAGTAGCAGTGTCTAATGGGATGAGTAATTGTTGGCAGCTGCCTTAGTTAATTTTCTGATAATGTGATAAAACACCACAGCCAAAGGTAACTTAGAAAGAGTTTATTTGATTTATGATTCCAGAGGGATAAGAATTTATCATGGTGTAGCAGCACAGTAGCTAGTGGCAGGGATGGAGGCAGAAGGAAGCTGAGAACTTACATCTTCAAACACAAACTGGAATCTCAAAATCTCACTTACAGTGGTGTACTTCCTCCAGCATTGCTACATCACCCAAACCTTTGGAAAGACAAGAGGTGAATGAAGTTAGAGATGCCACATCTTATTTGGGATATCTATTTAAATATAAGAGGGGATGTGGTCATTAATGTTGACTTTCAATTTGATAGGATTTGGACTAATCATAGAACCAAATCTCTAGACAGGTTTGTGAGGTGTTATCTAGATCAGGTTAATTGATATGGGATAAAACACACTAAAAAAATGTGGGTGGTATCATTCAATGGGCTGGATAAGTACAAGAAAGCCACCTGAGCACAAGCATTCCCCTTTATCTGCTAAGCTCCTGACTGGCACACAGTATATATCCAGATGCCTTCTGTTCCTACTGCCATTCCCTTCCCCCCATTGTGGACACTTCCCTGAGTTGCTTTTGTAAGGTGATTTATTTCATCAATGATATAAATAACTACTAGAAGAGAAGAATCCTTGTTCCCTGTTGTCATCATCTGATGGGAAGGGATGAAGCTAACACCCAAAGAAAGCAGAGTTAACTAGTATTCAGGCACATTTCCTTATGCTGGGACTGTCTCTGCATTTCATCATGCAAAGGAACCAAAGATCTCAGTACTTCCATCCATGTTACAGAAAAGGGACAACTCTCCCATGAACTTGCCTGGGTGACAGACGCAAAGAGTCAGACCATGGTCTTCTGGCTTTACAAATCCTTTTTCTTATCACTAAGTCTGATTAGTCAGTTCAAATATGTTTATAAAGAAATTTATTAGCAATCCACTCTGTCAATTTCATTTAATGTGGGCTTTAAGTTATTTTTTAAGTGACATCCTTAACATGTAGGCTTTTGAAGTATTAGCATTACACATTGGTGCATGAAATGATAAGCCAGTATATGATGGCATATATGGCTAGGATGTAGGCAACACATAAAGAAGGAGAGCCTTTAGAATATACATATATTGTGATGTTATTTTAAACACCAACACTGTATGAGTCTGTAGATACAAATGATCAATATGTGAAAGAATGCACAATAAATTATTAATAGAAATTTTATCTAGATGATGATCTACCTAGGGCTGAGGGTATAGAGGAGCAGATAATGTTATTTTATATATCTACTTTTTAAATCTGAAAATTATTTGAACAAATTAAATGGGTTATCTTCTATTTCTTGGTAATGTTAGTTATATTAAAGAAAAATAATATACATTAATCAAACATTAGAGTTGGTAGTTGGCATTATTGATTAGTTAAGGGTGATTATATTTATTTGTCCAGATGTTCCTACCTACCCTCAATGCCTTCCAACACACAAGAAAACATGAGGGTGAAGCAAAATGGAAGTTTCTTTCCCTTCACATACTTAGGTTATTCAACCTCAATAAAACAAACTTTCAGATGCACAAACCCAGAATCTGCATGATTCCCACTTGGGGAGAAAACCTGGGAAAATTCACTTTTTTCATTTGGTCTTGGGTTGGACTGCTCAGAAAATAAGGAGCTTGAATTAGATGAGCAATTTCAGCTTGGCCTCCTACTACCTTGGCTGGGGTGAGTCACCTCATCTTTATAAGTTTATCTGTCTCAGAATGATGGAAAGTACTACTCAAGGATGACCTCAAATAGCATTTTATGAAAGCACAAAGAGCAATATTGTCCCTAGCAGAACCACAGCACAGAGTCCTGGGAGCATGAGGGACTTTGATCTAATAAATGCCATTGCTTCTTGCACAGTTTCTTTTTAGACTGAAACATTATTCCAGCCACCTCAGGATAGTGTTTGTATGTGCAGAGAGAAGAAGGAAGGCATTTCAGAGGAAGATAACATGGGAGCTATGAAGCTGAGCCTTGTTAAAGTTTTCGTTTATCCCAATGCCAAGCTTTCTTTCTATGTGAATGTGGACTGAAGTTCAAAATCAGATTGAAGGGTTTAAAGGCCCATTCATATTATGCCTTGGTGCCAGAAAAAGGATGAAACTAATATGTGATAACTTGGTTTCCTTTGATAAAGGCAGCACATGAGGAACAAGAGACTCATTGTATATCTGTACATTGTGATATTACATTTTAAACAGCAGCATTGTGTGTAAATACAAATAAGAGGTATGTGAAAGAACTTACATCATTTCTGTTTTCTTTCAGTAATGAAATTCTGATTACCTTCAGTAATGCAAAGCTTTACTTTGCTGATGGCTCTCTAATTTGATGGGAAAAGCTGACTTTTAGATTATTGAATTTGTGTGACATAATATGATGAGGAGAGCAGAGATGGAAAATGTGTCCCTCTCTACCAGATGAGGCTAGAGATTTTTCCCTAGCTCATTCTCAGAAACATCTTATGTTTCCATTATTGTCTTTACTACCCTATTAGTTGACAATCACTCTTGGCAGGGGGGGTTGAGTGACTATCATGGGGCAACTGTGAGTCTACCCTTTCTCATTGTTCTCTAGTTTCCACAATGAGCTCATTTCCTGCAGTTGTCAGCAAATGCATGGAATGTAAACTGGAATGTAGGATGATTTCCTATAACTTCCTCTGATGAGCAACATGAAGCACTGCTCACTGCTGATCTTTTATTGGGGGGTGGGGCAGCAGCATCAGGAGCAGGAGGAAAGATGGGCATCATTGTAGATGGTAGATGGAAGAGCTAGCTTAGCACAGGTAAGTCAGTATTATCACAATTCCATACCAACAGGATACTCCATAAACTTCATCCCTTACCCTTGACATGTTGATTGTCCTCAGAAATACACAATGACATAGAATTCAAGAGCATTTCTCTGTGTCACTTCTCTTCATCTATAGTTCACACAAAAGCCTCAAGGACTTCCTTAAATAATAGAATAAAATCTTCTGCTTTAAAGACAACCATCAAAGAAGTCAGATTGCCTGAGGTACTGTAGGTACCCATAGGCTTCAAGAACAGACCTATTTGTAGGGTTTGAACTCTTCAAGAAGAATAATGTAATTAAAGTTGGCCGCTGATCATATCTATGACAAATTCAGAACAGCTCTGTGACTTACAGTAATTTATTTTTGTGCTCCTTGGAGGTCACATATCAGAAACCAGGTTGTTGGACTGAAAAATCTAATGTTTGCAGGGATCTGTTACTTCTGTAGTTTCTAAACAAGAATCCATTCACTAGCTTTACTTCTATTTCTAAGTCACCTGGCCTCTTCAGATTATAATCCCTTTCTCCACTCAAGGCCATTATAGCCTCTTCAACCCTACCTTGCTTACTTTCTTATCTCTCCTGGTCACTTGGCAGGACCCCGTAATTATCCTTATCTTACTGTAGCAGTCAGGGTCCCCCCACAGGAGCTTAATAACATGTTCAATGTCACTTCTGTATGAAAAGTAGCATTAACAACACATTCTGTGAATAAAGCCTTGGGCATTCCTTGGAGGCTGCTATTCAACATACCACATTAAAAACAGAATAAACTGCTCTAATTTCAGTAGGGGATCAGAAACAGGATGAACTTGTTTCAGAAAAGCATGAAGCAAGAATGTAGTAATAAGCTCACTAAGTGCTAATTTTTGTGTCTACCATGATAGATGTGTCTGGCTTGAAGTTGAGAAAGAAATCAACATAGTGCCTGCTAACACTAAACTGGTGATGTGGCTGGGGAAGTTTTACTTCAAAGGTCATAAAATCTGTGCAGAATCTCTCCTACTTGACATGTTCTGATAAAGGGAGATAGAATACGGTGGGCGAGAGATAGCAGTGAGAGATATGGGGAGAGACATGTGTAGGTGTTAGAGTAGCACATGCAAAGGTCCTGTGGTGAGGAGGCATGTACAGGGACTGAAATCTATGACTGACACTTTCATTGTAACAAACCAGAGGTTGGAGGTGTCACCAACCCTTTCAGAGCTAGAAGAAGACTTTAGTCTCCATTCAGAAAATGTCAATGTTGGGTTGTAGAAAAGACTCATTTACTGTGTAAAATGAGTTTAAATCTCAAACACCCACATAAAAGCTGGGCATTGCCATGCATGCCCCAGGACTCCCTGCCTGCCAGCCTCATTGAAATGGTGAGCTTCGGGCTTACTGTGAGACCCTGCCTAAAAGAAATAAGGTGGAAAACATTAGAGAACAAGACATTCAACCATCTGAGTGTGTGAGCACAAGTGTGCACACCTTCATACATGAGCATATACCACACAACCCTCATCACACACAAGTAATTTAAAGATTTGAAAGTAATTATATTTACATAAGTATATACACTCTAATTACTGCACATATATTTGCATAGATATGTAAATGTATACACATAGAGACAGACTGCTAAAGAGTACCATAGAATTATGATGGATCCAGAATAGTATCTATTGATCGATGTGTGAGCCTTGAGAAACAGCTCAAGCTGTGAAACTTAGAGTCAGATTTCCATAGCAATGAGAGGCCACAGGATGGAAATAAGTGCTTTTGACAGTAGAGTTTAGGGAACGTTGAAGATACAAGAATGGAACATGTATTGAAATGGCTTTGGTATAGTTGATATCAGAATTCAACATACATATATTTAGAAAATAAATATCAAGTGGTGAGGAATTAAACACAGACCTTTTAAAATAAAAACTTATTTTCTAATTCCATATTTTTCAGTGTTTTAATTAACTATAACAGTTTTCCAAAAATATTTATTTCTCTATCCTGGAAGCAAAATTATCCTTCTCTGCCCTGTGGGCAGTGGATTTGGTTACACACAGTTTTTGAACTAACTAAATATACATAACAAGTAAAAGGTGGATCATTCGGGGAAAAATGCTATAAGTTCCAGACTGATTTTGTTACATCTTCTGACACTTCTATGGCTCTCCTAATGAAGGCATCTGTCTTAGTTAGGGTTCTACTGCTGTGATGAAACACCATGACAAAAAGCAAGTAGGGGACATTTGGCTTACATGCCATATAGCTAATCGTCATTGAAGGGAATCAGGGCAGGAACTGAAACAGAGCAGGAACCTGGAGGCAGGAGCTGATGCAGGAAGCCATGGAGGATGCTGTTTATTGATGACTTCTCATGGCTTGCTCAGTCTACTTTCTTAAAGAGACAAGGACTATCACTCCAGGGATAGCACCACCCATCATGGGCTAAGCCTTCCCCCATTAATCACTAAATGAGAAAATGCCTTACATCTGGATCTCACCAAGGCATTTCTCCTACTGAGGCTCCTTCCTCTCTCAAGACTCTAGCTTGTGTCAAGTTGACACATAAAACCAGCCAGTACTGCATCTCTGTCTACCCTGACCCTGGGGAAAGTAACATGATTTAGATTTTCAATTGTCATTAAAAAGTAGTGTGAATTAGAACTGCAGCTTTAGAGTTATGAGTGTGCTTTCAAGTGGCCATGTCAATCTATTGTATCCTATGTGTTCAAGTAACTTACACTTAGTGTAAGTCATTTGAATTCCCATTGACGTTACTTCATCTGCAAAATGAGGATCCAGGCTCCACTTCAAATGAACTTAGTGTGTTTTGCATATTTGGAAAGTAAGATGGAAATGGAAAAATAAAATGCACTGCAGGGAAAACACAAAAATGGAAGCTGAGCTAGGTGGGGATTCTAGAGAAGGTACTTTTACACAGTGGAGACTCAAGACGCTTAAGAAGCAGAGTCCTGTGCAATGGACAGCAAGCATTTGGTGTCCTAAGGATTGGGGACTTGTTGATATTGCTGTAAGCATCAACAATCAGGATAATTTCTCAAAGCAGAATATTGATGGTTTTGGAAGGACTTCACAGTGATTGTCACACAGGACAGCTTCAGCATATGAAAGAATGTGCTGGGAATAAAGATGGAATTTTACTGACAATGAGGAGGAATTGTGGATAGATATCCTGTCTTATTACTACAATTTCTTATTAGATAGATTAATAAATGAATAAATATAAAAATAAATTAATAGACGTCTTTTAAGATGGATGCATATGTGTACAAATCTTTACACCAGGGTGTACTGAAGACAATAATTCTTAAATGTAGACCTCACTTCTACATTCCATAGAGTGCTATATCAAAAGTGCCATGGGCTTGAACCAACCAAGTAGCCAGAAGCATTTCAGTACCCTGGGCAGCTCTAAGGACAGCATGGGTGAACACACCTGTTAAAAACACCCCAAGTTAACACCAAACACAGAAGAAATCACATTGCTCAGCAATAACCACACACACAAAACAAACAAACAATAACAAAAACCCCCACCACCTGTTATTTCACCTAGGAAGTATAATTTTATCTCAAAGGGAATTAAATGGTTTAGCTTTTGATACTTCAGATGAAAACTGAACAAGATGGTGACTGAGAAGGAAGTTAATTAGAAAGTCATACTGGGTCAAAAGATAGGAGATACAAAATCATAGTGGTGCAAATAAATGGTGCAGTCAAGAAGGCTTCAGGATTCAAAGGAAAGGAACATAAATTACAATCATTCATTCAAATTAGTAGTTCATAGAGAATGTATGAACAGGTTCAGTAATTAGAAATATTTGTAAGGTTATTAAATGAGAAATTATTTTCAAGATTGTTAATGCAATTAAGGTTTGCTAAAGAAACAAGTTATAAAGTATTTTATAAAAACAGAACATGGCCACAGAAAACCCTGTGTAGCCATCAAGATGACTGTTCACCAGATAAAGGGAAATTTCCATCTATCCTCTTAGATGTTGGTACTGAACCACTGCTAAGGCTATACTCTGAAAATCCCAAGCATGAGGAATTCAACTACTAGGATAATCAGCTGACAGACCCTGACTTGTATCTGATCTACAGTAAACTGAATAGGATTCTTTTGTTCATTTCTTATCATTAGAAACTCTGTGGCCTGTAAACTTTAAACTCTTTAGCTCCCAATTCTATTCCCCACAGATTATTACACAATTTACAAGGGTGAGGGATCTGGAGGATGTCAATATGTTTTAATTCTTCCTTAATATTTAAAATATCAGTAGCACCATTTATTTTTTATGAGATGTTCTGGGAAGGAAAAGTTACATTAATAGCAGAACCTGTGTCCTGGTTACTTGTTGTGAAGCTCTTTGGTATCAATAATTAAGTAGGTCAAAGCCATTCTTTTCCAGAACCTATTCTATTCCCCAATCCTATGGCCTCTTGGGCAGTTGAACTGTGTTTCCTGGCGGTATGATTGATGCCTTTATTCCCATAGAACCCATGTTCTCACTGGACCATTCTTTGCCTAGTTGCTGAAATGTGTGATTGATTTGATACTGTGAAGCATGAGATGTCTAAGAAATAGCCAGGTATATTGCTTTGTTTTCAACATCTGTCTTCCTCACCAGAATATCTCCATTGATAACCCGAACTCATCAAGTTCATGGATCCTCTCCTCTTCATGATGGCATCATATCATAAGGACACCAAGATTCTTAGGGGAATATGTTCTGATTCTGGTTGAAAATTGGTTCTAGTGTGACTTCTAGTCAAAGTCACCATCACTTGATCACAACCATCTAAATAAAATCCAAGATGCATGTATGGGTATCTTAGTTGCTTTTCTGTTGATGTGATTATAAAACAAACAAACAAAAACTTCTAATGAGCAACTTAAAGGAGAAAGGACTTATTTTTGCTCACAATCCAGGACAGAATATATCATAGTGGAGAAGTCATGGCAATGGGAACTTAATGGAGCTGGGCACACTTTGTTACAGTGAGTAAACAGAGAGGGGTGACTGCACATAACCTCTGTAAGTCTCTTCTCCAATTACACAGTCAAGAATCCTAGCCATGGAATGACACCACACACAGTGGTTGGGTCTGCCCATTTCAACAGTGCTATCAATATAACCACCTTCAGGCATACCTCAATGCCCAGATTCTTGGTCTCATTAAGTTGACAATAAAGATAAAGCATCAGTGGGAATCTAAACTATAAGCAACAACAGATCAACTACTCCTGTCTTTGATGCATATATTTAATACACTTTCTGATGGTCTGACTACAAGTATCATCTCCAAACCCACAATCTTACACTTACACAGTGCCTCATTTAAGCATTCTCCTTTGCAATTGTCATAATACTAAGCTTTGTTACTAGAAGATGCTGGTGGGACAGTGAAGGAAGAAAGGGCTTCTACATTCACATCAAGGTCCAATGTACTCATCTGCTTGGATGCCTGTCCATTGTGTCATATCTTCCTAGGCAAGATTCCTTCTGTATTCCCCTCAAAGACTTGGTGGCACTCACCCCTGGAAGTGGCTTCAGAATGAGCTCTGTGACAAAGTACTTTCTCTAGACACTAGAAAGCCTATAAGACTGGAGTACCCTTTGGTGTATTTCCTTGGCACCCAATATTGTAGTATCCTAGCAAGTACCACAGCCTGGCATCTCTCAATGGATGACTTTTTCTGGCACCACAAAGGTTATCTTCCCAATGAGTTCAGCTAGGGTAATAATGACCTTTTATAATTTAGGCTAAAGCTACTGCTGACTACCTGATCTTCGGAAAGAAGACAACATAAATAAGCCTCTAATATGGCCCAATTCATAAGTAGGCCATGTAGCCACTGGTGACAAGTCGATTGCATCAGCCTTCTTCCATAATGTAGAGGTCTAGATTTCCACCGACCAAAATATAAATATATTCTGGATATAGATTTTTCCCTTTCTGATGGTAATAGTTCCTCTGGCATGCACTACTATCCATCATCATGGCATTCCAAACAATACTGTGTATGATAAAGGAGCTCATTTAACAGCAAAGAAATGCACCAATTGACTTACAACCATGAATTCAGCTCACAAAAGAATGCAGTGTCATGGGTGTTCTGGCAAAATAGAGAGGTAATTGGTTATGGATAAAATGACCAGCACTTTGAGAGAGTGAGATAATTCTAAACTGCTAAGAAAGAGACATGTGTTTACATAGAGTTTTTTCACAATTGAACAGAGGTTAAAATGTGTGCTGACCTTTGCCTCTCCTGTGATCATGGAGAACCACCCGATATTTATAAATATATATGGTCAGATTACCTCATGCTAACATTACTCAATAAGTAATGGCTAAGACCCAGGAATGGAATAGAACTTTAACTTCTGGCTCCAAAATTTTTGTCTGTGATAGTCTTGCAAGGCTTTCTATAACTTCTCATAGGATGTTTTCTATGGTGGCTTGAATGAAAAACATCCTACATAGGTTCACAAATTTGAACACTAGGCCCACAGTTACTGGTGCTACTTGGGAAGGGCTCTTAGGTGTGTCCTTCCTGGAAGAAGTTTCTCAGAAATTGTGGGCTTTGAGAGTTTATAGCCTCACCCCTAATTCCAGTTCATTCTTACACCTTCCTGTTTTCAAGTTTAAGAGCTCAGCATCTTGTTATGGCTCCCTGCTTCCATGCCTTCATCACTATTATGGGAACACCCTCTGGAACTGTTAAGTCACTTATGGATTACAATGTTTTATCACAGTAAAAGTTTTCTCTCTCCTGTGTTGGGATCCCAATTGATATAAATAGTTACTGATCAAGGGTATATTTTATTTTGTGGCATAGCACCCCAATCTTCCAAGGTATTATCTCAGAATTATGCCTTGTATCCCAGAAGTCCATTCCATCTGTCTATCAAGGAAAGCATAACTAATTTAATCTCCTTAGAATGCAGGAGGATATCCTTCTAAAGCTCCACTTCATTAGCAACACCCCTGTGACTTCGAAGCATTGGGGTTTCTCTGACACCAAGGAGGGGAGCTTTCCAGCAAGCTCCCTTAGAGCAGTGCCCAAACCCAACAGCTTCCCTCAGCCTCAGAGCAGTGGCTGTTCAGTAATAACTACACTGTGTTCCTTTCAGAAGGTAATTCCTTCCATTGTCTTAGAAGTAAGATTTCCAATGAGTTCCAACAATGAAAAATCTACATGAGCTTTTCAATCATGCTCAGCACCTAAGTACCTAGGTCCTTAAGGACCTCTTTTGAGTAGTGTTTTCTGCTTTATATGTCAGTTGAACCTCATTGTAGTTTCTACCTCTTTTTTCTCCATAGTGGGTAATCCTCACATATGGTTAACAATTCCTTATTATAAATTTTGCATGTTTGAAAGGCCATTTGGTTTCTCTCTCATATTGGGATCCTGATTGACACAAGTAATTACTGATAAAAGGCATATTTTATTTTGTGCCATTAAACCCAAATCTTGCATGGTATTATCTAAAAATTGCTCCCTGTCTCCCAAAAGTCCATTCCATCTGGGTATCAAGTCAGTTATTTTGTTTTATGAGGCCATGATGAAAATAATCTGTAGGTATAAGTTCATTACAGAGTCTTCACAGTAAAATGATTTTCTTGGTTAATATCATCGCAGATGGGGTTACTATGGTGATGATGAGGTACTTTAAATGTCATTGAATAATGGTTCCTTCAAATTATTTTGTGGGACAAATAAATCTTTATTCAGAGTATGCATGTTTCCACTAATTTAAATTCCTGTTCACTGAAATGTGGAAGGGAAAATGTACTAAATCCAAGTGGCACAATTTCAGTAGGTTGGGGCACTTTTGAAAGGGGGGTGGCTAATGAAATTCCAAAGGAATAAAAAATGCATAAACCAAGAATCTCCAGGAAAAGTAATGGCCCTTCATATTGGACATTTAGTTTTAGACTCTGTTCAAGGCAGTATCATTGTTCCCCTGGTATTCAATGTGAGAGTGACAGATCCCATACAAGTCTTCATTTCTGACACCAAACATACTTTGTCCTATGAAACTTTCTCTGTGAGTCTGTATACAAAGAAAGACACAATGAAATCCAAAGGGAGTTTCGTATGTAGGATGTGCCATGAGATTTGAATTTTTAATTCATTTATTTATTTTTACAAAGATTTTTGTTCCTTCATCAATTTGAAGAAATCTACCCACATGTTTTTCTTCTGTATCTCATCTAACTTCCACTGGTGACTCTTACAAAATGCTACTCACGGCAGTCAATCTATTTTATTGACTACATGTGATCTATAGGCTATGTCTTTCTTCATCACAAATAAAACTTTCAAAAATACCATATGAATTTCTTCCACCAAGCTCCCTCCACAACTGCCCCATGGTTGATGATGAGCACCTATAACACACGAGAGGATAACTTGAAGTAGACATTCATAGGTGATGGCAGTAGAATGAATGAGCACCTGTATTTATGAAAGTGACTCTTCATGCCATTAAGTGCTGGAGGGTTGCATTTAAGGCTGGAGTTATGAGTCTATGGTGAAAAGGAGGCATAGGAGAAGACAACTTTGAGGTAGAAATCAATTTCTCATGTGGGTTGCCAGTGATTCACTTTGTGCTAGTCTCATAGATTATTACCATTTCACCGAACAATGATTTTGATGATTTTATGGTTCAGGTATTCCTCATCTTATGACAGCAGATGGAGGTTGCAAAATCAGTAGCCTCATGACTCAGTAAATTTATCCAGGCCCTTTATTACAGAAGGTGTTTTCAAAGGGAGGGGTAATTGTCTGTCGAGAAATTGTGAATCTACTCCAAAACCTTAACAATTTGTGTGTTTCTTCAATAGCAGGGGCCTTCCTGAGGCTTCACAGGATCGCCCTGTATGCCCTAGATGCTTCCTGTACAGCAATGTTTAATGGGAGGTACATAAGTCTGAAGCTAAAGGTTCGTGAGAACCTTTTCTGGAGCATTATCCTCATGAGGATGATTAGAATCATCTCATTTATTGAAAGTCCCATTCAACTGTCTGTGGAAATCCAAGTGAAAGCCTTAGAATAATGTCCTTGAAAACAAACATAAGACAGTCAATCCCATGTGGAAGGCCTGTGGGGAAGTATCCTTGGTGAATATAGCCAGAAAGTATGAGAAGGCAAGAAACAGCCAAGAGTGAGGGTGGTGGAAGATAACTCTAATCACAAGCTTGACCAATCCTGATTGGTGGTATCCACAGCAAGACATTCCCTTAACAGTCTACCATTGGCCACAGCTACCTGCTAGAGGAAGGGCCTCCTATTAGGAGTACAGATCACTGTTACTAAGCAGCAAGCACAGTTCAGGACATGTCTGTCGGACTTGAACAACCAATATTTCTAAGAGCTATGGATGGGTACTTCAGCCTGTAAGAAAGTCCCCAGGTGGAGTATCATCTTATCCAGGGAGAACTCAGAGGAAATATATTGTTAGATAACATCATTAAAATATATTAATAGGAGAATACTAACTGGGATGTGTGTGTATGTGTGAATTAGGATATTAAGGTACAAAATATAACTAGTAATAAAGTTGAATTCCATGCATATAAAGTCCTAATCTGTGTATCTATTCCTAATCACATACTTTTCAAATATTATACCAGAACTACACTAGCAATGAAGCCCTACACAGGAGAGCAAAATTACTAAAAATCTTACATTAAAAACTGAAGTAGCTTTATTTGAAACTTAGGAATATGACAGTGCTGGGACTGCCGTAAAAGATAGACACTTGCTGCCTATGACACCATGCTCTGATTTGTTTAATAATGGGGATCTGTCCGATCACCACAAGCTTCCATTTAATTACAGGCTCACAGAGGAGCAACTTCAGTGGGTAGTTTATTTCCTTTGTCAGATTATCTGCCCCATATTACAGCAGCAGAACTTGATTCAATGAAATGTTAAATACCATGTTAGGGTCACATAGCTTGTAAATAACAGTACAGCTTCTATCATAGGGATTCCTAGACAGATACTTTGATTGGAATGTCTAATTTTGTCAGTAAAGATAAAAAGAATCAGCTCAAAAGGGATTAAAGACCTAAATGAAGGATTAGAAATCCCCAGCTCAGACTTGAGTGATGGCTCAGCAGAGGACCTGGGTTCAGGTCCTAACACTCACATGGGAACTCTAGCTCCAGATGGATACAGTACCTGCTTCTGTCTCCCTTGGGTGCTACACGCAGAATGCGCATATAAATACATTCAGAGAAACACTCATATGCATAAACTAAAATTAATAAATCATTCTTTAAAGGAAAAGAAATCTCAAAACTCTCATAAGAATTAGGTGATAACCTCATTGATAATGGTTTTCATGGTTTTTTGTTTGTTTGTTTTATTGCTAAGTAACCAAAAGCACAGAATTAAAGTTAATAATATTTCACTGTACATCAGAAATTTTCCAAAAGTAGATTTTAGGAACTATGTCCCACTCATGCTATAAGAATATAAGTTTGTAAGTTGACAAATATGCTCATTGTTCAGCTAAACACTCACTGTATGTGTGTCTATGCAATATATTGTAATGTTTAAACTTAAACAGAAAATGGAAGATGTAACAGTCTACCTTTGACAATCATAATATGTGTGAATATTTTAATACATGTATGAATGTATACAACATACATGTGAAGGTCAGAACAACTTGTAGAGATACGTTATCCCATACAACCACATAGGTCCCTGAGATTGAAGTCAGAGAGTCTGGATAGGTGGCAATCATCATTACCTGTTGAGCCACTTTCCTAGTACACAGGTGGTATTATTTCTGGGGAAATCACTTGTAAAGTGTAAAATGTTTGGTTAAATCACTACCATTGAACAATGCCTACCCTTGCTGTAATTGGCAAGGGGGGCAGCTAAGAAATATTCTGCACCCCTCCTGAGTTCTAATGCACTGGAGACATTATTCTCTGGAAGAAAAGAGATTGCCTTTTAAAGTGAATTGTTGTGGGATATTTGGCCACACTGTGAACCCCGAGTTTTCATTTGAGTTAATTAAATAAAAATTAGCCTTGGGTCAGGAGGCTGAGTTAGCAACCAGTTGACAGAAAGTAATCATAGAGCCTCAGAGGGCATCCAGGAGACACAGTCACAGGAAGTAGTAGGGCAGGGTTTGAAGTGGTGCAGCTTTTTCTGGTTTGAGGAAAGGAAAGTACAGGTCTTCCGTGTATGCTAGCAAAGAGAAAGGGTTAGGTAGTTGTTACTCAGCATCTCCGAGCTTGAAGGTTTTTCACCCCAGCCTTTGAATCTTGAGTCTTATTCATAATTAGGATGACAGAGATTTAGTTAAAGCTACCTTAAGCAGCAGTGACAGGGCCAGTGCCTGCGGGAGAATTATCTCCAGGCCTCTGCTAAAGAAACATGCAGGTAACCACAGAGTTGAAGTTGCTGGCTGAGATAGCAGTAGACTGAGGTACAACCACTGTGCTGAAGTTAAAAAAGGAAATTAGAATTCCTTTTGCATGAATTTGCAGATCTGACAAAGGACTGATATTTTTTTCAGGTTTGAGTGTGTCCCTTCTTGACCAAGCGTGTGTGAAATATATGCACTGTGCACTGCATACCACATCCCTTCCACCTTGGGCTCCATGAATTCATTTTTAAACCCATGTATAAACTTCAAGACACATACACGTATGGTTCCTTGAAGGAATCCAGGCTTGGATTCATAGGAGAATCCAGAACAAACAGCACTACATAGGATGGCCTGATATCAGATCGAATGAATGGCATAAGTCCCTCAAGACCTCTTTGGTACAATCTGACGTAAAAAATAGTCCCTCTTTGTCCAGCTTTGTGCATACACTAATCCCTCAAAATCCTATTTCCTGGTCTTGTGCCAAAGCTCCAAGGCATTTCCATATAGAGGTATCAGTGCTGCTTGCACATATCCAATAGACAGGACAATGGGTAGAATGGATACATAAACAAATTACATTATCTAATTGTGAGATTTAAATTAAATTGTGTTCATGAGCTGGGAAGTCACCTCCTAGATACTGTCATTGGTTCCATTGTGTTCACTGAGAGACATGCTGATAGCTTAATCTCTTACACTTATGAATGATGTGATCTTGAGGACTATTACAGACATGGCTAAAATTAAAATGAATCAGGGCAAGTCCTAATCCTCCATGGCATGCATCCTTGACTGATGAAAGAGGAAAATCCAGGGACACAGAGGATAAGATATGACATGATAAATGAAGGGAGAACTATATATCCAGTCACAGTTGAAAGTGAAGACAACTTCCTGGTGGTCTCCTATGGCCTTCATAGGGAGCACACCCTGTCAGGACTTTGATTTCAGATCTCAGACCTCCAAACTGTGATAGAGTACACGTCTATTGTTTTAACTCTCACAGTTTGTAGTACCTATTGCAGGGCCTGGAAAGCTAACAAAGATGTATTACTACTCCAATTCAATCAGAATTTTGCTTTGTCCTGAGGGAGACAACTCCCCTCTCTCTACTGTTAGATGAGACTCAGTCCTGAATCCTTGTACCACTGGGCTGTTTCACTTACAGTCCTATTCAGTATCCTCCATTCTGCACTTTCAATGCCCACTCCCAGAAAGAAATGCTATTCTTTTACTACCGTCTTGCTCATGTGCAGCAAGATGGAGAAAGGGGTTTCCTATCTCTCCTGGGTCTAACAAGGCCCCTTCTACAACCTCCTCATGGAGCTTCACAGGCTTAGGCTTTTTGATGATCATCATGTTCTTAGGCCTCCCTGCACCCTCTCTGATCTCTGGTCCTGGAGGATAGACCTTCTAGGAACCACCACTCTGTCCAGGTGATTCTCCTACATGGCATCCATGGGACATGCTTGGAATCACAAGTGGCTTGCTGATGAATTCTGGTTGCCCACATGGATTTCCTCTTCCCATGCAGTGTAGCTCCTGCTAGCAGCCTCTCTTTAGGCTTCTGTAATTCCGTATTCTTATTGATGGAATGCTTTTCCAGTGGCCCTGGTGAGTCATTGTAGAATGCATAGGGTATGACACAGGTATTTGCCCACCTTTGGGAGAGAAGCAACCTGTTCAATCTATGAGCCTGCCAATGAAGAGAAGAGGGTCTGCCCTCAGTCTTTAAAACTAAGTAATCTTTTCCTCATGCTTCTCTTATCCCTCCCTTCTTGAGCCCCTCCCCACTCTTTCTCTTGTGTGTTTATCTCTGTCTCTGCTCCCTCTGCTTGGCATGATCCTGTCTTGATATGTGTGTACAGGTCAGAGGATGACCTCAGATGTCAGCTCTCATCTCTACCTTCTTAGAGATGGCTTGCTTTTGTTTGTTGTTGTGTGTGCCAGGGTAGCTGGCTTGTGAGCTCCTGGGGATTCTTCCATGTCTGCTTCCAATATCTGGGATTATAGATGCTTGTATCTGTCCAAATTTATATTGGTCCTGGAGATCCAAACTCAGGTCCCCATCTCCTCAAAATCCAAACTGTGTAAACTCAACTTACTGTAAAACAGAGCATGCTCACTACATTCTTTAGTTTGCCTGCACTTTTATCATTTAAACAAAATCATGCTTTCTGGCCAAAAGCATATGCTCCATTCATGGGAAGACAAAAGCACTGTACAGAGTGGTTGAGATCAGTGCTGAAAGAGGCCATCAGCCTGGAGTCACTATTAATGACAGAACATTAATTAAATATTGATTCCTGCCATCTATCTTCAGAATTGAATTGGGACTGTTGTTGTGATAACCAGCTGACTTCCCCCATCCCCATGGCTGGCTATGTGTACATAAACCTCTACATGCTCATTGGCCTCTCTCTCTCTCTCTCTCTCTCTCTCTCTCTCTCTCTCTCTCTCTCTCTCTCTCTCAGCAAAAAGGGGACTTACTTCCATGGAGGAGCAAGCAGAGATGTCGGCTGCCTCTGGATCAGGCAAAGGCAGACAGAAAGCACCAAGTGATTTTTTTGCAGTAGTTGGTTTTAAGGAGAAAAGCCAGGAGGCTGTGCTAAGATGAACTGGTAAGTTGTGATTGGGCAGGCCAGCAAGTGTAGGTAATTAATAAATTTTGATTGCTGGACCTTGGCATTTAGTCTCAGGAATGAGTCAGTGGCCAAATAAGGAAATTGTTTTTTATTTAAATTAGAATCAAGATTTTTTATATGTCAATCCCTGTTCCCTCTCTCTCCCCTCCTCCCATCCTCCCAATCAACCTCCTATCCCAACCCATTTCTGTTCCCCAGAGAGGGTGAAGCCTTCCGTGGGGATCTTCAAAGTCTATCATATCATTTGGATCAGGGTCTAGGCCCTCTCCCCTGTGTCTAGGCTGAGAGAGTATCCCTCTATGTGGAATGGGCTCCCAAAGTCCTTTTGTATACTAGGGATAAATAGTGATCCACTTCCAGAGGCCCCATAGATTGCCCAGGCCTCCTAACTGACACCCATAATCAGGGGGTCTGTGTTGCTTCTATGCTGGTTTCTCAGCTATAAGTCTGGGGTCCACTATCTCTCCATGTTCAGGTCAGCTGTTTCTGTTGGTTTCTACAGCCTGGTCTTGACCCCTTTGCTCATCACTCCCTACTCTCTGCAACTGGATTCCAGGAGTTCAGCTCAGTGTTTAGGTATGGGTGTCTGCTTCTGTTTCCATCAGCTACTGGATGAAGGCACTGGGATGGCATATAATGTAGACATCAATTTCATTATAGGGGAAGGTCATTTAAGGTAGCCTCTCCACTATTGCTTGGATTGTTAGTTGGGGTTGTCCTTGTAGATCTCTGTACATTTCCCTAGTGTCAGATTTCTCTTTAAACCTATAATGGCTCCCTCTATTATGGTATCTCTTTTCTTGCTTATTCTTCCCCTGAATCAATCTTCCTGATCACTGATGTCTTCCTCTCCCCTCCTCTTTTCCCCTTCTCTTTCTTCTAGCTCCCTCTCCCCTCCTCCCATGCTCCCAATTTGCTCAGGAGATCCTGTCCTTTTCCTCTTCTCTGAAAGACCATGTCTGTCTCTCTTAAGGTCCTCCTTGTTTCCTAACTTCTCTGGTGGTATGGATTGTAGACTGGTAATCCTTTGCGCTTTATCTAAAATCCATATATGAGTAAGTACATAGCATGTTTGTCTTTTTGTGACTGGGTTACGACACTCAGGATTTTTTTTTATAGTTCCATCCAAGCACAAAAGAATATACCTTCTTCTCATCACCATATGGAACCTTTTCTAAAATTGATCACATACTTGGCAATGTAGCAAACTTCAATAGGTTCAAAAACGTTGGAATAAACCCCTATTATCTTATCAGACCACCATGCTTTAAAGTTAGAATTCAACAACAACACAAATTACAGAAACCCTATTAAACCTCATGGAAATTGAACAAAGCACAATTGCACCATTCCTGGGTCAAGGAAGAAATAAAAAAAAAAAGAAATTAATGACTTCCTAGAATTTTTTAAAAATTTATTTATTTATACAGTATTCTGTCTGCACGTATCCCCACAGACCAGAAGAGGGCACCAGACCTTATTACAGGTGGTTGTGAGCCACCATGTAGTTGCTGGGAATTGAATTCAGGACCTCTCGAAGAACAGCCTGTGCTCTTAACCACTGAGCCATCTCTCCAGCCCGACTTCCTATAATTTAATGAGAATGAAGACACAACATATCCAAACTTATGGGACACTTTGAAAGTTCATAGCACTAAATGCCCCTATGAAGAAACTGGAAAATACTCACACTAGAGAATTAACAACACAACTGAAATCTCTAGAATAAAAAGAAGCAAACTCACCTAGAGGTCGGTTTATTTGAACCACCACAAGAAGTTTGTGAGGCTGGACCATTGAGCTAGCCACTCTGGAGTAGGATGCAGATTTAGAGAGAACATCTGGAGCTGATGAGTTGCCAGAGTAATTTTTAGTTGACTAGAAATCTGTTGGTACAGATAGACAAGGGACAGAGGTAAAGTTAAAGAATTATGGGAACTTTTTTTTCTTTTTCCTGTAGGTGTGCATTTCAAACTTTTAGGTTCATGATCCTGGAAGTTGAAGGAAGGGAGTCCCAAGACAAGGGAAAGTGGGAGACAAGGACTAGGGTCATTGCCCAATTAGTGAATGAGTAACAATGAAACATCTGGGCTTGGCTCTCAATGGGAAGAGCTGAAAGTACTAGGGTAGTTTTTTGTGTCTGCAATATGCAGTACATTATACAGTATTAAATACATAGTGCATTGGCTAGCCTGTTATAGACAACACACACACACACACACACACACACACACACACACACACGAATATAAGTCACCATATTGTAATAAAAAATAAAGTATAGCCGGGTGGTGGTGGCACATACCTTTAATCCCAGCACTCAGGAGGCAGAGGCACATGGATCTCCGTGAGTTTGAGACCAACCTGGTGTACAAGAGCTAGTTCCAGGACAGCCTCCAAAGCCACAAAGAAACACTGTCTCGAAAAACAAAAATAAAACAAACAAACCACCAAAATTTAGCCGGGCGTTGGTGGCTCACGCCTTTAATCCCAGCAATCAGGAGGCAGGGGCAGGCAGATCTCTGTGAGTTCGAGCTCAGCCTGGTATCCACAGAAAATGCTGTGATAGGCTCCAAATCTACACAGAGAAACCCTGTCTCGGAAAACCAAAAAATAAAAGATAGAGTACACCAATAAAATTAATGTGTGAAGATAGCGCTTTTTAAAACGTCTTAGTTTACTTGTGTACATATTTTGCTTGCATGTATGTCTATGTACCATATGAGTGCCTACTGATTGGGAAGGACAGAAGAGGACATTGGATCCCCCAAGGCAGAATTAGAGAAGGTTGTAAACCATGATGTAGGTTCCAGGAAGTGCACTGGAAAAGCAGCCAGTGTTCTTAACCTCAGAACCTTTATTCCAGTCCCTAAAGGTAGGACATTGATGGGGTGTGTCCTTCTGTATATGTTTCTCTTATTGGTTGATGAATAAAATACTGATTGGCCATTAGCTGGGCAGGAAGTATAGGCAAGGCTAGGAGATGGCTAGAATTCCGGGGAGAGAAGACAGAGAGAGGCTGGCAGGGAGAGATGCCATGTAGAGACTGGGAAGATAGGATTGCCAGGTGTTTTCTGGTAAGATAATGCCATGTAGGAATACTTAGACTAGTAGTTACAGGTTAATAATTAAAAGAGAGCTAGCCAGTAAGAAGCTCCAGCCATTGGCCAACAGTTTGTAAAATGATGTAAGTCTTTGTGTGCTTATTTGGGGCAAGGTGGCTGCAGGACTAGGCTAGAAAGAAACTCCAGCTACAGGACATTTAAGGACAGAGGGAGAGAGAGAGAATGACTGGATGTGTATGGCTGTATTTGAAATGCCCCTTGAAAGATGACTATATTGATCATGGGGTAGCTGAGGTTCCAGGAGAAGGAAGGGTAAAGTGGGAGAGAAGGACAATCATTACCTCAGAATAATCACAGCATGGAAGATCCAGGAGGAAGAGAAGATAGAAATGGGGGGCAGGAGACCAAATGAGAAAGGAAAGCCCTGCAGGACATCTAGTTTGTATCTGGATGCCAATAAAGCTCAGGAGGGAAGTATGGTTCAGTCAGTCCAGCATTTGGGGATCAAATAGGAAGTCTTGTCTCCCAAGAGGAAAATAAACTGGACTAATGCAAGCAATGGAGAAGCTAGAGTGATTATGGTGGGGGAAAGAAGGAAGAGGGAAAGATATGTAAGGAAAGAATGAGCAAATCAATTTCCAGTGATTAGGTGATGTGAATTCCATGCATTTGCCACTTCAAGACTAGGCAGCAGAACTGAAGAGTTTCAAAATCAGAGGATGCTGATGGTCCAAACTAATAAAAATAACAGCATAATTGGCTGAGAGTTTCAGGGTTGGGAAACCAATTAAGAGTGATAATTTATTGGGGCTGGAGTGAAGGCTTAGAGATTAAAAGTGGTTGTTCTTGCAGAAGATCCAGGTTCAATTAATCTCCTATAAAAATGGTGATTATTATTTCTAAGCACTCTCTGCATGACAGGCATTATTTAATTTCCTCTATGATTTGTTGGGGTTGAAAGTAGTTTCTTTGGGAGTTTGATTCACTTGTCTAGAGTCCATGCTAAGATTTCAAGTGGCAGAACCAGACGTCAGAACACAGAAGCCTGAAGATACTACTTGCCCTGTCATGGTTTTTATCTCTACCTCATAAGAACCAAATGAATCACACAGCATCGTAATTGCTCCCAAGAATATTCTCAATGGCAATGTCTGTTAGCGGAGTGTTTAGGGAGTACTGTATACTTTGGACAGAGACAGGAGGAAGTAACCCCCAACTTACATGCTAGGGCAGGTGAGGGCAGAGAGACTCCACTAGCCCTCGGGTACTTCTTTTGTAGAGTCATCATTTGAGTGCAATGCTGTCACATAAACGCATGTCTGGTGCCTGGAACTCACAGAAATTCAATTTACATCAGACAATCCCTCATCATTTTGTCTTTTTGATTTAGGCTTCTGAATGGATTTTCCCAGCACGAGGGAAGGAACTCGTTATTTTGGCAGCTAAGTCTCCCCAGGAAGGCAAATAAATTGGTGCCTGATTTGGTCTTGTTAGTTTAGTAAATATGAGTCACTCTGCAGAGGGAAGTAACCTCTTGGAGAACTTTCAAGTGCTGTTTTTGTTTTTTTGTTTTTTAAACAAGAAAGGCTGTAGAGCAAAGATGAATTCATTAATTTCTGAGATCCCACCAGAGTCAGTGACCAGCCTTGCCTCTCTGACAGCAATAGATACAAAATCCCTCTTTGGTGGTTCTGCTTTTATGGTTTCTATCACTGACAGTATAATTACACAGTTATTAATATCTTAAATGGCTTACCTAGCTAGTGTATCGATGACAGTTCAGTGAGAACAGAAACTGGGCTTCTCAGTTAGTGATCTCAGAAGTGCACATCCTCCAAGGTATCTATCTTACCACTTACTCTGTGCTTGTTTAAGAACTCAAGAGTTCCTAAACTGTATTCACAGCCATGAATACAGTTTCTGTCTCTTTTAATTTATGTTTATTTGAATTAGAAACAAGTTTGTTCACATGTCAGTCCCAGCTCCCTTTCCCTCCCTTTCTCTCCGCCCCAACCAACCCCCCACCCTATTTCTCCTCCACTCCCTAGGATGGGTGATGCCCTCCATGTGGGAGCAGCAAAGTCTGACTTATCATGCTAGGCCCTCCACTATGTGTCCAAACTAAGACATCATCGGTCCATGTGGAATGGGCTTCCAAATCAATTAGAACAACAGGGATAAATACTAATCGACTACCAGAGACCCCATACATTGCCAAGGATTCCTCACTGACACCCAAGTTCAGGGGGTCTGGATCAGTCCCATGCTGACCACCCAGCTATCAAACTGGGGTCCATGAGTTCCTGCTTGTTCAGGTCAGCTGTTTTTGTGGATTTCACCAGTCTAGTCTTGACCCCTTTGCTCTTCACTCCTCCCTCTCTGAAACTGGGTTCCAGGAGTTAAGGTCAGTGTTTAGCTGTGGGAGTCTCCTCTGCTTCCATCAGCCACTGGATGAGGTCTAGAATGGCATATAAGGTAATCATCAATCTCATAACAAGGGAAGGGCATTTAAGGTAGCCTCTCCACTATTGCTTAGATTGCCAGTTGATGTTAGATCTCTGGAAATCTCCATAGTGCCACATCTCTCATCAAACCTATAATGGCTCCCTCTATTATGGTATCTCTCATCCTGCTCTTCTCTATTCTTCCACCAACTCAACCTTCCTGCTCCCCTAATTTTCTCCTCCCCCACTCTTTCAAGGTTTGTGAAGAATTGTGTGTGTGTTGATGCGGATTGCATTGAATCTGTAGATTGCTTTTGACAAGATTGCCATTTTTCCTATGTTTATCCTACCTATCCAAGAGCATGGAAGATCTTTCCATCTTCTTTAATTTTTTTTAAAGACTCAGATTCTTCCTATACAGGTCTTTCACTTGTTTGGTTAGTGGTACCCCATGATATTTTATGTTGTTTGTGGCTATTGTAAAGGGATTTCTTTCTCAGTCCATTTATCATCTGCATATAGTAGGGCTTGATTTTTTTGAGTTAATCTTGTATCCTGCCACTTTGCTGAAGGTGTTTATCAGCTGTAGAAGTTCCCTGGTAGAGTTTTTTGGGTCACTTACATAAACTATCATAACACCTGCAAAAAGTCAAAGTTTGACTACTTCCTTTTCAATTTGTTTCCCTGTGAACTCCTTTTGTTGTCTTATTGCTCTAGCTAGAACTTCAAGTACAATATTGAAGAGATATGGAGAGAGTGGACAGCCTTGTCTTGTTCCTGATTTTAGAAGAATCACATTGAGTATCTCTCCATTTGGTTTGATGTTGGCTGTTGGTTTACTGTATCTTTCTTTTGTTATGTTCAGGTATGTTCCTGTGAAAGACTTTAGTTCACAGAGAGAAAAAGTTTCCCACAGGCCTTGGCCCATTACAAGGAAGTTGGCCCCAACCCCGGGCACATCCTATGGTTTAGACAGGGGCAATCGCCAAGACAACCCTCTTTGGGTCACACCTGGCTGGCTAACAGACAATCAAGGACTTTCCAGGGTACGTTCTGTGGTTTTTCCTTTGTAAACAGCAAGTCACACCTGGGTGACCACCCTAACATGAGATCATACTTTGTAATCAATCACTTTGTGCCCCTTACCTGTATGCTGATCTGCGTTTTTTTCCTATATAAGGAGCCTGTAACCCTTGCTGGGGTGTGTGCAGCTTTCCCGATATTGCTGACACCCGAATGCACATTTGTTCAATAAACCCTCTTGCTTTTGCAGCTCTTGGTCTGGTTTCTGAGTCTTGGGGGCTCCTTGGAATCATGAGGCCCTTAGGGGTCTAGGGGTCTTTCACCTGTTATCCCTGATGTCTCCAAGACCTTTATCATGAAGGGGTGTTTGATTTTGTCAAAGGCTTTTTCAGCATCTAGTGAGTTGATCATGTGGTTTTTCTTTTGCAGTTTGTTTATATGGTGGATTACTTTGATAGATTTTCATATGTTGAACCATCCCTGCATCTCTGGGATGAAGCCTACTTGATCATGGTGGATGATTTCTCTGATGTGTTCTTGGATTCAATTTGCCAGTGCTTTTTGAATATTTGGCATCATGTTCATGACAGAGATTGGTCTGTAGTTCTCTTTCTTAGTTGTGTCTTTGTGTGACTTGGGTACCAAGGTAATTGAAGACTTGTAAAAAGAGTTTGGCAATGATCCCTTCTGCTTATATTGTGTGTAATACTTTCAGGAGAATTGGTATTAGCTGTTCTTGAATTTCTGGTAGAATTCTGCAATAAAGCAATCTAGCCCTGGGCTTTTTTTGGTTGGGAGACTTTTGATGACTGCTTCTATTTCATTAGGGATTATAGGTTTATTTAAATTGCTTATCATTCTTGTTTTAATTTTGGTTAATAATATCTATCCAGGAAATTGTCCATTTCCTTTATATTTTTGAATTTGGAGGAGTATAGGTTTTCAAAGTACAGCATGGTGATTCTCAGGATTTCCTCAGGGTCTGTTGTTATGTCCACCATTTCATTTCTGATTTTGTTATTTAGCATGCTGTTTTTCTGCCTTTTGCTTAGTTTGGATAAAGGTTGGTCTATCTTATTGATTTTTGATGAAGAACCAACTCCTGTTACATTGATTCTTTGCATTGTTTTCTTAGTTTCCACTTTATTGATTTCAGCCTTCATTTTGGTTATTTCCTGGTGTCTACTCCTCTAGGATGAGTTTGCTTCTTTTTGTTCTAGGGCTTCCAGTGTTGCTGTTAATTCTCTAGTGTGACTATTCTCCTTCTTCATGTGGACATTTAGTGCTATGAAATTTCCTCTTAGCACTACTTTCAAAGTGTCCAATTAATTTTGGGTATGTGGTATCTTCATTCTCATTGAATTCTAGGAAGTCTTTTTTTTTAAATTTCTTTCTTGAACCAGGAATGGTGCAATTGTGCCTGTTCCATGAATTGGTAGGCTTTCTGCAATTTTTCTTGAATTCCAACTTTAAAGCAGGTTTTCTGGTAAGATACAGGGGATTATTCCATTTTTGTACATGTTGAGATTTGCTATATTGCCAATATGTGGTCAATTTAAGAGAAGGTCCCATGGGGTGCTGAGAAGAAGTTATATTCTTGGTGTTTGCATGAAATGTTCTATAGATGTCTGTTAAACCCAATTGGGTCATAGCTTCTATTAGTTCCTTTGTTTCTTTGTTAAGTTTCTGTCTGGAGGTCCTGTCTATTGGTGAGAGGGGGGTGTTGAAGTCTCCCACTATAAGTGTGTGAGGTTTTATGTTTGATTTGAGTTTTAGTAATGTTTCTGTTATGAAGGTGGATGCCTTTTATTTTTGGTATAGATGTTCAGAATTGAAATTTCATCTTGATTGATTTTTCCTATGATGAATATGAAATGACCTCACTCATCTGATTTGATTGATTTTAGTGTAAAATCTAATTTGTTAGATATTAGAATTGGTATACCAGCTTGTTTATGCATCCATTTGATTGGAAAATCGTTTCCCAATCCTTAACTCTGAGGTACCATATGTATTCGAGGTTAAGGTGTGTTTCTTGTATGCAGCAGAAGGTTGCATTCTGTGTTCTTATCCATTCTATGTCTTTTTATAGGCAAGGTAAGACCATTAATATTGAGGTATCTTAATGACCATTGATTTTCATCTTGTTTGTTTTGGATTTGTTAGTAGTGCTGGAATTATGTGTGGATTTCCACCCATTTTTTTCTTTTGGCTGTTTGGAAAGTGGAATTATCCATTGCCTATGTTTTTCTGGTTGTAGTTAACTTCTTTGGGTTGGAGTTTTCCTTCCAGAACTTTCTATAGACTGGAAGAGTGGATATGTATTGTTTAAATCTTGTTTTGTCATGGAATATCTAGTTTTCTCCATTTATAGTGATTGAAAGCTTTGCTGGATATAGAGTCTGGGCTGGCATCCATGGTTTCTTAGTTTTGGTAGAATATCTATCCAGGACCTTCTGGCTTTCATTGTTTCCACGGAGAAGTCAGGTGTAATTCTGATAGGTTTGCCTTTATAGGTTACCTGGCCTTTTTTCCTTTGCTGCTCTTAATATTCTTTCTTTATTCTGTATGTTTGGGGTTTTGATTATTATGTTATGAGGGCACTTTTTGTGGTACACTCTATTTGCTGTTCTGTAAACTTCTTATACTTTCATTGGCATGTCTTTCTTAAGTTGGGAAAGTTTACTTCTATGATTTTGTTGAATGTGATTTCTGCACATTTGAGGTGGGTTTCTTCACCTTCTTTTATACCTATTATTGTTAGGTTTGGTCTTTTCACGGTGTCCCATATTCCTGGATTTGTTGGACTTTAGATTTTCTTTGGTCGATGAATCTATATCTCCTAGTGTGTCTTGAATGCCTAAGATTCTCTCTTCCATCTCTTGTATTCTGTTGGTTATGCTTGCATCTGCAGTTCCTCATCATTTATCCAGCTTTTCTATTTCCAGTATTCCCTCCGTTTGTATATTCTTTATTTTCTCTATTTCATTTTTCAGGTCTTGAATGGTTTGAATTGTTTGCTTCATCTGTTTGTTTTTTTCTTGGCTTTCTCTAAGAGATTTGTTGATTTCTTGTATTTTTTGGTTTGTTTGTTTTTTTCTTTTATTTTTTAAGGGATTTTCTCATAACCTCTTTGGGGGCCTCTATCATCTTCATGAATTTGTTTTTAAGGTCATTCTCTGTTTCTTATGTATTGGAATGTTCAGGTGTTGCTGATGTAGAGTCTGTAGACTCTGGTGGTGTTATATTGGTTTTTCTGTTCTTGAATTTGTTTTTGTATTGTCTTCTTCCCAACCTTTTCTTACAGTGGGTGCAGGAGGAGTCCCTGCCTGTCCTGTTGGTATGGGTCCAAGGTTCCCTTCCAGTGGGTGTGAGCAGATCCAACACTCTGATGACTCTCCTCTTCCAGTGGGTGAAGGTGGGACAAGTACCAGTGCGTTACCAGTCTCTGGGTTGGCTGGACCTCCAGGATAGGATTTCCAGTAGTAGTCCCCAGGCCTCAAGCTGCTCTGAGCCAGGCACCAGAAGGCAGGCTATAATCAGGCTCATGCCTACACCTCATGCGGCTGAAGGAAAAAGGGACTATGATGCTGGCAGTCTCTGGGTGGATTGGACTACTGGGATGGGATTCCCCAGTGCACAGTCTCCAGGCCTCAGGGGTTTCCTGGAAGGGTGCTGGAAGGTGGGCTGGAACCATTTCTGTGATTTTAATGTTATCCACATTAGGATTTTTCTTCTGCATCTTTCTATTAAGATAGTTGATTATGACATAATTTCATGCTTTGAATTTGAGTTTCTAGAGTTTTGCTCCATTCCAAATCTGGTGTGGGTACTCCCCATACAAATTCTACAGACAAGCAGGCCACCTGTTTCTCAGGGCAGTCTACCATCAATTAGTGTGGACAGACAGAAGCTACATGGGTCATCTGAGTGTAATAATATTATGTACCACTCACAAACTCTAAAATACTGAGTGATGCTTACCCAGGGACCATAGGTACCATTAGCACTATTCTCTCGGTATAAAGAAACACCAGATTAGATCTTTCAGATTTTCCTGATTAGAAAATACTCCAAATTGCCTTATCTTTTCTCACTTGCACAAGATCTCTTATGATTTTAGTTTGAAATGGCCTCCAACAGGTTCATTTGTTTGAACACCTGTTTGCCTGAAAGTTTTGGAGGTTGTGGGTCCTTAAGGTGGGTAATCAGATGTGACCCTTTAAGAGTTAAAGAGTAGGGAGAGGCTGTAACTCCCACCCTTCCCTTTGCTTCCAAATCCTTCCAAATTTAACACACAGTCTCCCATCACCATGGTCAGCGCCACCATGAGCAAAATGCCATCTCCACAACTACGGGCTGATAGCACCCAAAGCTCTGAACGAAAGTAAATATCATCTCTCTTATGTGTTTTCCATCAGGTGTTTTGTTGCAGTGATAAGGAAAATACCTCCTGAGATAAGGCCTGGAGCCACTGCCAACTCCCGTCTCAGGGGAAACATGATATAACCCTTGGTTCAAACCCTCAGTGGCTCTTCTTCCTTTGGTATCTGGAAGGTTTCATGGACTCGCCAATGTCTGTCTCCCATTTCTACTCATGATGTTCTGTCTCAGAATCTATGGTCCAGTCACCTGTATTCACTATTGGTGCAGCCATTGGCTTAGTCCTTCCTCGGCCACCTCAGCAACCCTTTCCATTCCTCTAGCATCACAGCTACATACTCCTATGCCCGTGACTCCTGCTGGGCATGATGATACTGTAATGTTTTACCACGTTCACTCTGACTTTTTCTTTCAAGTTAAGCTTTTTTTTGCCATGTGTATGGTTTGTGCATGTGTGTCTGCATGTTCACAGTAGATGGGTATAAGTGTGTGGGCATGCATGTAGAAGCCAGAAGTTGACACTGGGTATTTTCTTGAATCACTCTGACCCTTATTTTTGGGATAGGGTCCCTCACTGAGGTCAGAAGTCACAGATTTGGCTAGCCTGGCTAGCCAGCTTACTTCAAGGATACTCCCATCTCTAGTTTGCAAGTACTGTGATTGCAGGTGGGCACCTTACCAGTGTTTCACTTAGCTTGTGGAGTTTCAAACTCCAGTCATCATGGCTGAAAAGCAAGCACTTTATTCATTGAGCTAATCCTTGAGGTTAAATTTATTTTAGTATAAAATGCTTATCTTTCTAAGAATACTCATGAGCACACACTATAAAGCTTCTATACACTCTCTCTCCCATGCACAACTTATCTTGCTAGTATCTCATATAACGGTAGTGCCTTTGGTACAATTTTAAAAAGCACCTTTAGGCTGAGAATAACACTTTCCTGGCATGCAGAAGGTCCTAGTTCAATCCCCAGCATGCAACATAAGAAAGAACCAAAGCTTAAGCACACTAATTACAGTCATTTCCATTCAAGTGCAGTATGTGTTGACTCTACTCCATAGCAAGAGGAAAGAATAAAAAGAATTCACAATATAGCTGCTCACTTAGAATGCACAATTTAAACTGGAATAATCTTTTCTTATATAGAAAAATTTGGAATTTTGTTCAGGTATTATCTAAAAAAGCTTCAAGAAGATTAAATTATTAAACAGTCCATGTCCTCTGACCACAGTGAAATTAAGTCATGTTCCAGGGATGAAATAAAATGGAATGACACAACCAATACAGATAACATAGAGCTAAACTGCCCACAATTCATGACTTCAAAATTCACCTAGGGTATTTGTAAGATGGAGAAACTAAAAACTACTAAATCTTTTAATAACCTTATGAAAGACAGAGCAGACAGTTTGTGAGTCAAGAATGCTATATAAACAATGCTCTTGCTGGGCGTTGGTGGAACACACCTTTAATCTCAGCACTCAGGAGGCAGAGGCAGCCAGATCTCTGTGAGTTCGAGGCCAACCTGGTCTCCAGAACAAGTGCAAGGATAGGCTCCAAAGCTACACAGAGAAACCCTGTCTCAAAAAACCAAACCAAAAAAAATGCTCTATTCCTATTGCATTAGTCATGAGAAGATTCATCAGAATATCTCACAGATGTTAGACTTTCATTTCTTGTAGTTCCCATGTACCCTCTTGTACACGTACCTTCAAGTACTTCGAATTTACCCGAGCACCCAGCCTGAAGGCACAAGCCTGGTAGGCTCCATGGAGTGCTCTCCCCAAGCAGGAGGATCTGGACTCCTTGTCATCAGACTCCGGATTCAAAATTACCTAGCCACTAAAGGGATATAATACTGCACATGACTCTAGATTTAAAGCCAAAATGAGACCTAACAGTTGCCAGTTCAGTGAGCCAATGTTACTGTCAAAGGCTAATGATTTTCCTGTCTTTTTAATACATCATCATGCTATGTGCCTTTGTGCCCAGCCCAAGACAATACCATGCTTCAAATACCAACCCATTATCCAGGGGGAGAAGGGAAAGTGCCTTACACTAGACTTCTCCGAACATGGAAAGCAACTCTTCCCAGAAGGCTCCATTAGCCTTGCCTGCACAGAGTAATGGAGAGTCCCCACATCCAGGGCAAGATTGGCTTCCATTAAGGCTTTTTATTCTTAGCACAGAGCCAGTAACTGCTGGGTAGGTCACCCACAAATCATATCTAAGTACAAGAGTTAATGAGGTGAGTAAAGAGGTAGCCATATATGGTTTCATTTGAAATAAGACAAAAAAGTTCTATTAAAAAATAAGTCAGGATACTTTAACTACTTGAAAGATTATTGTCAATTATCAGTCTGCAATGCATAACTATATTCCTGGGTGGTGTGAGACAGCATATTTAAAGCTCCAAGGACTGAAACCCAGCAGGCACTAGATAAATCATGGTGGATTCTATATTTGTTTCTAGGTCCTTGCTGGCTCAGTTAGAACATTACCCTTGGCAGTGGAGAGCATTTTCCATCTCCACAAACAGTTGCAAGCCAATAGGACCAAGGATGGGATTTGTGAGGTATACAGTGAGAAAGGCTTGCCCCAACTGACCCAGATGGCACAGAGGAAGGCAAGGTGGTTGTCTCAGCAGGACTGGGGCCTGGTGGAGTTTTGGTGAACCCGATCCAAGATCACATACAATTCACTCACATTTGAACTGTAAAAGCTGTCCATGCCTCACAGTTTCCTCTCTGCTTTTTATTCTTCTAAAAAGAAATATATAATTTTATAATACATTTTACCAGCAAACAACATCCAGGGTTTTTGATCTCCTGGGTAATGCTGTCCCAATGACCCACTTTTCCAAAGTTGAGCAAGAAAGATCCATTGTTTTTTCTGAATTTTCATTAAATCATTTATAAGGGGTGAAAGTGACAATCACGTCTAATTGTGAAATTTCAAATATTCATGGACTCTAACACCTGAATTGGGAAATGTTAGAAATCACATGACCCAGGAGTTAGAGGGATGGTTCAGCAGCTCAGTGTGTACTATTGTTCCAGATGACACATTACTCCTGTCTGATAACTAATTTCCTGTAGATCCAGCTCCAGGGGATCTGACCCCTTTGTCCTCTGTGGACATTTGCATATGCCACCTTGACGCATACATATAATTAAAACTAAAATATACCTTTTAAGGAAAGAAATTATGTGGTCCACATATTTATGTTACATCCAAGTAATCTGAGAAGCAGAGGGGTTAATCAATTTACCAAAACCCAATTCTGTTAACAGAAAATGATAGAGTCCATGGACCCTGGTCCTCTAGCTAGAGTGTGCTCATCTTCTTTTATTATCATGATTATTATTTTTGCTATCATTTTATTATTACTTTGGTTTTGTTTTTATATCCTGAAGGCAGTTAGTCTACCATCCTCTTCTCTTAGTTGTTCCCACCCCAACCCATCACATCCATTCCATCTCTGTTTCTCTTCAAAAACAGGGCAGGCTTCCCATGCACATCAACCAGCCGTGGCACATCAAGGTGCACGAAGACTAGACACCTCCTCTGCAGTAAGACTTGACAACCTAACCCAGTAGGAGGAAAGGGTCCCAAAAGCAGGCAACAGAGTCAGAACAGCCCCTACTCCCACTGTTTAGGAACCTCACAAGAAGACCAAGCTACACAACTCTCACATATATGCAAAGACCTAGGTCAGTCCCATGAAGGCTCCTGATTGTTGGCTCAGTCTCTGTGAGGTACTATGAGACCAGGTTAATTTTTTCTGTGGGTTTCCTTGTGGTGTCCTTGATCTCTCTGGCTCCTCCAATTCTTCCCCCCCCCCCTCTTCTCCAGGATTCCTGAGCTCTGCCAAATGTTGGGCTGTGGGTCTCTGTATCTGTTCCCATCAGTTGCTGGATGAAGCCTCTCCGATGACAGTTGACCTCGAGAACCAATCTATGAGTATTGCAGAATATCATTACAAATTATTTCATTTGTGGCATCCAAACCACAAATAAGTCTGAGTATTAGGTGAAAGCCTGGAGATTTAATTAAAAGACGAGACGTCCGGCTGCTCATGCTATGTGCATCTGTCTGACTTTATTCCAGGGGTAGAGCAGCCTTATAGCACAGAGGAGAAACCCCAGGTGTGAGAGTCCATGTTTTCCCAGGTGTCACAACTAGAGGATGATGATAGAGGGCAAGTCCACGGCTGACAGCCAGGACTAGAGAACAGGATGCACCTGTGGCTATTGGCTGACAAGCAACTCAGAGAAACCCCGTGGGGGCTGGGACCCAACATTCATTGACTTTTTTTTTTTTTATCAGTCATGTTTGGTTCTATCCTAGGTCTCTGGATTATCCAGCCTCTGGGTCCTGGCCCTCCAGTATCAGGGGTGAGCTCTTTCTCTCATTGCATGGGTCTCAAACTGGACCAATCACTGGTTGGCTACTAGCACAATTTCTGCATGACTCTTTCCCCAGCACAATTTGTAGGTAGGACAAATTGTGGTTGAAGGCCACGTTGCTGGGTTGGTGTCCCAATCCCTCCACTGGAAGTCTTGCCTGGTTACAGGAAATGGCCAGTTCAGGCTCCGAATCCCCATTGTTAGGAGTCCCATCTTCCTTTCCTTTCTGCCTTTGGATTTTCATTATCAGCCAGAGAAACTAAAACACCTCAGTGCATAGTGTCATAGTCCAGGCAAGGGAGTTACAGACCACACACATATAAAGCCAAATAAGAGTCTTTTGTTAAAGCCAGCAATCTAGAACAAGCTCTCACTATCAAAGAATTCTTGGCACAGAAACTGAGGGGCACAGCAGTTGTTTGTTTGTTTGTTTTTCAAGACAGGATTTCTCTGTACAACAGTCCTGGCTGTCCTGGATCTTACTCTGTGGACCAGACTGGCCTTAAACTCACAGAGATCTGCCTGCCTCTTCCTGAGTAGTGGGACTAAAGGTGTGTGCCACCATAGCCTGGCTGGACACAGCATTTATAAAGGCACAAATCAGAAGAACCACACTATTCTCACTCAAGATACATCAGGGGACCCATGTACCATTTGTTTTGGCAAAACATACCAGCTGTTTTGGTTCTACAACTGGGCCATGAACAGGGTAATAGAAACTCCCAAGTGTATTGCCAAGACTCTGCAGGGCACTGGGAGTTGAAAAGTGCCCCATTAAACACAAAATGGAGTCAGGATAAAATCAGAACAGTATGGTGCTACACTGGTCACTTCAGTAGCTTCACACTCCAAAGTCACCTCTATCCAGAACTATCCCATGGTCATTGAGACATCCCAGTATGACTAGCAAGCACAGGAGGGCCACTACATGAAATTGAAGTGCAGGCTTGAAATGCTATATCAATTAGTATGAGGTTAGCAAGAAAACCTACATAGCTCTAAATAAATAGGTTTGAGCACATCCTTCAAGCAAACACTTTGGGGAAACTCAGATCCTTTTGTGTGGAAGGGGTGTGGAGCCAAAGGAAAAGGTGGTGAGTCCGGCCCACTCCTAAATGACTTGCTTTGATACTCTGTCTCGTTCCACCTAAATTATGCTTTAGACACTTTTGCAAAGTATAAAATGACCCTTAAATTTCCTGAATGCTTTGCTTTTAAGTTCTAGGTTCGTGAACTGAGTAAAAGGCTGGTTGCAGGGAGCCAACCTAATTATCGGGTAATGAGCCTGAGCAACAAAATCCTGAAAACCCCCAAGCTTAAATTCCTGCCTCTTCTTCTTAGAGCTGTTTCTCAAATGACCACCTGCAGTTAGGCCTGCAGACCAGACATGTGCTGCCTCCTTGCAACAGTTCCTGCCTGGTTGAGCATTCCTTTATCACCATCCCCACCCTGGAAAGCACCCCACCACCACCACCACCACTATAAAAACCCTACCCTTCCTTTAATAAACTTAGAGCTTGATCAACATTTTAGGTTTGTTCTCCTTTGTGTCTCCTGTCCTTCATTTTTCTCCCCCACCCAGGTTCCTGCATTGATAAGTGCCCCACAGGCTAGGTCAGCTGGTAATATGAAGGTGCACAGGAGATGGCTCACTGAGCCTTTTATGGCACAAGCATGTGAACCTGAGATCAGATCTCCAGCACCTACATAAAAACAGGTGTGGTGACATATTATTTATGATTTATTAAAGCTTGCCTGAGGATTCAGAAAGCAAAGTCAGCCTCCAGCTATAGAGATCAGGCAGTGGTGATCCCAGCAACCAGAAGCTAGGAGGTAGTGGTACATACCTTTAATCCTAGCACTCAGGATTAAGAGGTAGATGGATCTCTGTGAGTCCAAGGCTGCCCAGATCTATACAAGATTGATCCAGTCCTAAAGAGAAGCTGATTACACAAAGATGATCTCAGCACCTGGAATCACACACCTTTAATCCAGCACTAGAGGGTATGAAAGATAGGAGCAGGCTCTTCAGTAGTCAGTATCAGGGATTGAGGATAGAAAGACTCTGAAGTCTCAGGATTCTCTAGCCACACTGAGGAAAGGCTACAGTCTGAGGTTTGGTGGAGGCAGGATGGCCTTTCAGTCTGAGGTAGAGTAAGAGCTAGTGACCAGTTGCTTTGCTTTGCTGATCTTCAGCTAGAAGTTTGTACGTCAATATCAGTCTCTGGGTCTCTTATTGATCTGTGCTACAGCAGGTGTGTCTACACACACCTAAAATCCCCAGTGCTGAGGTTTGGGGATGACTGAAGCTAGTTAGTCAGTAAGCTAGCCTAGTCCCCAAACAGTGAAACCCAAGTTTAGAAGAGACTTTGTCTCAAGTGAATAAGGAGGCGTGATAAAATGACAAAGCAAGATACCTGATGTCTAACGAAATTTAAAAGCCGGGGAGTCAGAGAGCAAGTGTCAAATACAGTGAGAGTAAAGTTCTCAAGTCCTACAGCTCAGTCTGGACTAACTTCAGTAAACTCACCAATTTTATATTATACTTATTTTGTATTATATTTCTAATATACATTATATATTATAGCTAGAAAAGAGGGTCTCAATGACTCCAAACATATGATGAAGTTAGAGCAACACTACTTGAACTTGTTTCTTATATGCTGTATAATTGCATCAAAATAACCACATTGTATCCTAAGAATGCAAGCAACGATTACATGTTAACATATTATAAAATGTTTATGTAGATAGAATGCTAATGACCTTGATTAGATCATTGCATGCTGTCTGCATGAATCAAAACATCATCTGGAAGCACACAAATCTGAGTGATTAAAATAATAACTTACAAAAAAGTTTATTTTACAAAAATGATTTCAAGATTTAATTATATCATTTCTCCCTTCTCTTTCCTCTCTCAAACTCTCCCATATACCTCTCCTTGTTCTCTTTCAAATTCATTATCTCTTTTTGCATTATTGTTACATGTATGTATATGTATGTATGTATGTATGTGTATAAATTTTAAAGTCCTGCTTGGTACCTGGAAAGCTACTATGAGAATGTCATGTGAGATGTGATACCCAGGTGGAAAATATAAAATTTAAATTTCTTGGGCATGCCACCTTGGCTAACAAGGTAGAGTTTGACTTGGATTTAATGATGTGGGGATTCTGCAAACACTCTGAAGAGCCAGTGGCCACCTAGACCTCAGCCGAACTCCTGAGGACTTATTAAGGTAAAGGGTGAGCATGTAGCATCACCAAGCCTTGTTCTCAGTTAGGCCATGCTTCCGGCTTACTTAATATATTGAAACTGGAGTGATGTTTGTGTTTTTTCAAATCTCCCCCAGCTTGAAAAAGGTGAATTTCACCACTCACCAAACCTGCTAAGTAAGCCACAGGTTTCCCAAGTGAAGGGTTGTCTCATTAGATTAGCTGCCTAGTTGCTAGGCCTTGATCCTGAGTTCACCTTCAGCTTTGTGTTGCAGGCAGGTGCAGTAGGTTTTGAGTAAATGCAAGGCCCCAGCTGCCCTAGCAGTAGGACAGGAAGAAAGAACTCAACCAATGAGCAATGTTTATGCTAATTGGGGGAGGAGTAAGAGGGTCTATAAGAAGGAGGCCGGGGCTCAGCTGCAGATCTGCTCCTCCCCTTAGTTCTCCATTAAGGATGGCTCTGCCTCATGACTCCTCTACCATGGGGGCATCTGTGAGCTCTGCATGCAGCTAGCTACACCAAGGGGGGCAAGGCTGAAGGGAGCCAGACTTCTACACCTTCGTTCTTGCTAGGCAAAAAATTCTTCTCATGCTGTGCCTCTGCTCTTCTTTCCAACTGCTGCACTGGCAGCCTGCTTTTGCCTTCACCTCCCTGCCACCCACAAACTGCTTCCTTCTTTCTCTGAAGCTTTCTACAGCCTATAATTCTCCCTCGTTTCTTAACTCCCTCCTGTCTTTCAGAAAAGGTCCCTGGGAATTGCATAGCGAGAAGTCTGAATTGGCTTATTCTGAAAAAAGAAAGCCAAGAAGCTTTCTTTCTTCTTCACATTGGGGGGAAGGGGGGGATGAGGGGAGGACAGACTTAAAGCCTCAAAAAAGCTCCAGGCCAGGAATCTGAAGAGCTGGGGAAGGGTACATGGGAGGGTTTGGTAGAAGGAAAGGGAAGGGAGAGACCTGTGAGTTACATTCTCAAGAAAAAAACAAAGCAAACACAACCTCGGCTCCCCCAAAGTTCCTGTATGTGGCTAGGGCGAGAGGATTTGTGTACAAGAGAGGTAGGAAACTCCAGTGAGGTAGGATGTTTTTCTTCCTGTTTGACTATAAAAGTAAACAAGGACACACCACCTTGAAGCTTCCAGGTGTGCCTTAATTCCCCGCTATCCTCAGGATGGGATAGCTGCTTAGCCTATACCCAACGGGCACCACAGGGCTCAACTAATCCTTTATTTTGTTGTTACTGCTGTTCCAGTCATTGATGATTAAATGAGGGATGAGCCTGAGACCTTAAACAGAGCCTTTACACAGAATCCCATTAAGCAAGCAAAATGATCCCGAAGTTCAGTCACTAAAATGGCAGCTCATCAGCTGTGAAAGATAAAGGGCCATCAATGTGGCTCACCTCCCATTAGTGCAGAGTTCGTTTGTAAGGGGGTGACTTGGCTGTGATCAGGACACATGTGATAAAGCTCACTGTGGATACAGAGTCTGGGGACGCTGCAGTCCCTTAGCCCTTGCCACTAAGAGCTTCTAGCTCCTCAAACTGACAAATAGTTTCTTATCAGCCTGGCAACCAAAGTGCTGTGGTTCTGTTTTCCTCATTGTAAATGTCAGTTTTTTTTTAATACTCCATGTGCATCTGGAACCTTTCTGGGAAACAAAACGGGCCTCAATCATTTTTGTGATCTACGTTTGCTGCAGTATCGCTATATGAAGGATAGCTATAATACCTAGTACTTCAGAGTAGTTTATGAAACGGGACCATACTTTTCCCCCATTACCCTCTAAAGTACTGCTCTTTAAAACTGAATCTGAACTTTCTGGTTGAGACTTGTTAAGCCTGAGACTTGTAAGGATCAAAGACCAAGTCCACAGTTACAGTTTAGCAAGCTGTGTTGTGGGGTGCACAGGACTGCCCAGCTGGCTGCCTCAACCTAAATCGGGATTTGAAGGTGCCCCTGCTGGCCTCCCCAAGTCTCCTAGGAGAAAGTATTCACGGGGTGAGAAGGCATGGTGGCTATACCCTGCTTAGGATACAATGAAAAGAAAGGAACAAAAGGCAAGGATACATGTTGAGTGAATGGGGTTTACATCAGATCTAGGAAACAAGAACTCTTAAATAAGGTTTCTATTTTTCTTAATTAACAAGGACTTTTAAGACTGGACAAACAGGAATTTATCCTTAACTAGGACTCTCAATAGACCAAAGAGGAGCTTAATTACACATAGAATCCTTATTTTGCAAGGATTTAACACAGGACCAACAAGAACTTGTCCTTTAGGATTTAACATAGGACGAACAGGAACTTACAGTTCAATACCTTAGCTTTCAGGAGGTTAACACAGGACAAGCAGGAACTTGTTCTTAACTACAAACAGGACTACTAATTTGCAAGGTATATTCTGTGTTGGTCTCCTCCTTAACTCCAAGCAATAAAAAAGGATATTGTGGCAGAATTTGACCTGGAGTCATACTTGTGCCTGCCGCCTTACAAATGAAATGCCCTTCCAGTTTAGTTGTGTTGCCTCTAGCTCTTAGCTGCACCCCTACCTCAATCTTCATTGTCCTTTTTTTTGTAGACCAGGGAACATTGAGGGGATGTGCATGATGCATGATTGAGATGGATCAGTTAGTGGAGTCCAGTTACCACATGGGCATCTGAGAACCTGCATTTCCCATGTGTGTGGGGGGGGTGGCCCTCTGGCTCTGTTGCCCCTGCTTCTACGTTCTAGAGAAACTTTACTCATGGGGGGGGGTTCCCAGCTTGTGCTTCCAGAAGATGCCCTATCATGACCACCACTAGGCACTTGAGGTCTTTAGCTTGTGCTGGACTGACCTCCTTGGTAGCTCCTAGTTCTGTCTCTTGTCACACAGGTTTGCCTACTTTTCCCTTGACTTTCAGTAAAACACCTGGCCTCCCTGGTGTGAGCATGACAAAGCTCAAGTTTTTCTCTGGCTAAGCTGGCTCACCAGCAGAGAATATAGCTCATAGATGCTGCAATGTGGCATGCAATTTGACTAACTGGTATAGTGGGGACAAATATCTATAAACATGGAGACGGTGTCAACCCACCCCCCTATACACACACCTATCCTTGGCAGTGAACTTGGCTGTGTACCTGTTATCACTGGATGGATGAAATCCCACTGTGCTCAACAGGCAAATTCAGAACATGTTTTTCTTTTTTTCATTAGACAAAATATTTACCAAGATTTGTTTATATGAAATTCAGTTTCCATGTGATATTTTACACAGTAGTTTAAACAGACTTGGCATCTTGACACACCCATTTGGGCCCAGTCGTTCTCCAGATACAGACCAGAGGGACACAGATCAGGTGAGGAGAGGTCACAGGCAGCATTAGCAAGACGGGATCATTCTAACATTAGGGAAGGCAGCTGTTCTCCTCCTGGAGCTGGGCCTCAGCCTCTGCCTGCTTCCATTGCTAACTGAGGAAAAGGTAAGCAGGCAGGAAGGTTGCTTTAACAGCTGCAGCAGCCACACAAGGCCATCTGCACCCCCAGGGAGACCCCAAACACCTTAGAGATGTAGTTCATCGTCGCGTCCACCTCGACCAGCAAGAAGGACACGACCACTACTCTTCAAGCAGTTTATTCAGGAACCTTGTACATTAGTTTCTCCTTCTGCCTCTACCTCAGCTTCTCCTCAGCTTCTCTCTGCTTCTATATCTCCCAGGCCCCTGGCAAGCCCTTAAAAGCAAGCTCATTACCCAATTAGCTCACGCCACCTGGCCATCCCGGATAGGTCACAGCTGTAGGAGGCACACCAAATCCACTAAGCGCTTCCAAATAAGGCTTGTTTACAGCTAAGCTCGGTCTCCTGGCATTCAGCCAGGCGCCATCTTGGGGCTGTGGCTCCCCACAGGTCATCAGATTGTGACAGGTGAGGTCTCCCCCAGAAAAGGAATAGCCTTGGAATAAGGGACACTTTGCAAAAATGCCCTTTTGTCTGAATCGAGTTTTAGGAAAATTGGCTTTCAGCAGTTGCCAGCCCTGGGGAAAAACTTGCACTTGACCCTTTTCAAGGATAGGGACAAACTTGAGTAGCTCCAAAACATCAGATCAAACTAAACAGGAGCAACTACATCGTAAACGGGACAGAAATCGTGCCACAGATGAGTCTCAGAGGCCCATGAACCTGAGTGAGTAGGCCGTGGGCCAGAAGGGAAGAGGGGCCTGCCCTGGGGATACCAGGCCACTTTTCTTGGGCTGTCGATGGTCTGCTGGGGATGGATGGTGCCAAAAGACTAAAGGGCCTGCACTTCACAGCCGATACAATGGCCCAGATCATGAAGATGGCACAACCAGGGAGCAGCCTTAACATTGGGTGCTGACTGACTGTCACTGGGCCAAAGGGTATAAGACATGAAGTGCATGGACCTTGCAATGGAAAGAGAAGGAGGGCAAGTGCCAATTTCAAGAGTGAAGTAAAGACTCCACCGATATAAGGTGAGACAGGTCCTCCAGGAAACTCAGGGTGGCTGGACAAGGGCTTTGGGTGTCAGAAGCAATGCTATGACTGGATCTAAAGTGCATGTGCAGGTTGTGCTCCAGGGCCACATGCATGTGGCCAAATTCCTACTTGACAGGCAGTGTGGGCAGAGGTGTTCAGGGTGCTGGCACGGCACCTATGTTGATGGAGCAGTTGTTGAACCCAGGCCACACGGGTGGCAGGGGGAAAGGTGGGTGCACCATGGCAATGCGTGGAATCCGTGGGTGCAGGTTCTGTGGGAGAGCCCATGGCGGTCCTCCAACATGCTGTTCTTTCTTGGCTGGCTTCTCCAGTGGAGGGCCTGAGATTTGAAGTTTTCTCCACTCTTCCTTCTCTGCAGAACATGATTTTCTGCATAGAGCCCTTGATTGGCTTCTCCTTGGAGAGACATTGGAAAGAATGAGGCACAATGCCTGTGTAGACCAGGGTGTGTGGCAATCCTGTGCTTCTGTGTTGATTCCTAGAGCTACTTCAGAGTTTGAGAACCCTCACAGGACAGTTCTCATAGGCCTGACTGCATGGCATTGCTGGGGTTAATGACTGGCTTTTCTTAGTGAAGGGAATAAGGCCTCTTTCTAGGGGATAGTTTCTCTGAGTGGTTGCCTTATTCATCAGACCCTGCAAGGAAACAGTGGTCAAACTGTACCTCGGATTGGTAGGGTCCATGAGTCTCTGGCTGGCAAGAGAAGGAAATGTAAGGCTCGGATTTGGATTATACCTACGTGAGGCAAACCTGGAGCACTTTAGATATGAAATCAGTGTCCTGCTTACTCTGAATCGTGGAAACCTTGGGACACCTGGGGTAGTCCTTTCCCAATGCTCTGCTCACCTTTAACCATGTTTCACGTTACAGCCTTGTGGGTGTCTCATTGTTCGGAATTAGAACCTTCTTGTTACGATAAATCTTTCCACCAAAAGCTGCCTGAGCCCCACCACCCCATGTGAGCTTTATGCCAGCCACCCGCCCGAGTTAGGCCCAAATGAATACAGAGAGACTTATATTAGTTACAAAGCTGCTTGGCCAATGACTAGGATTCTCATCTTTTAGCTCAGTCTCAATTATCATACATCTATACATTTTATGAGACTTCTCTTATCGGACGCCTTATTGGCGTCCCTCCTTGCTGGTGAATCATATCCTGCCACTAGAGCAGGAACGGAAAAAAGCGACACTACTTTTTCCTCTTCTTAAATATGAGTCTCCTTGCTATGTCACTTCCTGCCTGGAACACCACTTCTCTACTACGTTTCTTAGAATCCTCTGTGACTCCTAGTCCAGCCTAACCTGCTGTCTCATTGGCTAAGCAAGTACTTTATTTAACAATCAATAAGATAAACATACACAGAAGTGTTTCCCCATCACCTTCTGGAGAGGAAAATTGCCGAATAGAATCCAGATTTGGATATCCCCAGAGAATCGGAGTAGAAAAGGGGAAATAGTAAGAAACCAAGCATATGGAACCAGCTTTCCTCCCAAGCCCTGAAGCAGCAAATGGCCTACTGGGGGTTAAGGGCAACCTTACTCTCCTTACCACTACCTTTGACTTTCTGGCTGGAATGCAGATCATTGTCTTTAAGGCATGTGTAGTGGGATCCTGAGGAATAAAGGTCCACAACTGTTCAGAGTGCAAATGAGACTGCTCTCAGCCAGGTGGGAGCTTAGGACTTGAATGAGGAGCTAACAGGGATCTGAGACTAGTGCATCCTGGTTGACACCACTGGGTCAGGTTACATGAGAGCGCTGGGGTCAGCCATTTCTGTTCATGGCTGAAGCTTGTGTGCTTACATGTTGCAGTCTTCCTAAGTCAAGTTCTCCCATCTCCCTTCTTACAGCTGCTGTACCAGTCACCTCTTGTTCTCTCATCTGCTTGTCATCCTAGGAGTTTGTAGCTCCCAGTGCATAGTTCTTTGAAAGACTTACAGGCTGTGATTCTGAACTCCAATCTGCCAGAAAAGATGGCTTTGGGATAGCATAAGAAATCTGAGTCTGCTTAGTCCATGAAAAACAAAGGAAGACCAGCTCCATGGTCACCTTTTTTACATGGAAACCAGTTAGTTGCCCAAGAATCCTTGGTTCTCCACAGGAACCACATAGCTGAAGGCACATTCTGCTGCAGAGCCTGGAATTGTTAGCACCCAGAGTGGTACAGCTGAAGGGGCGTGCAAGCCAGAAAGCTCCCGGTTGGGTGGAGACGTTTTGGGTGTTCTCTTTTGAAAGACCCACTCGGAATGCCCCTGAGCCCCCTGCCCCGAAGCTGCCAGGGCCTCCCAAGCCTACACCCCGGCAGGGCTCGCGCCCCCGGCCCGCCCCGCCTGGCACCTCGCCTCGGGGCTGGGGCCGAGCAACGAGCACCAGGTGGGCCGGCACGAGAACGAACACCAAGTGAGCCGGCCTGGAGCCCTGCCCCTGAGCCCCGCCCGATGAGAAACACTCCGTCCCAAGGTCTCCGCCCCCAAGGTCAGCCATCTGGATGCGGAGGGAGGGGGAATTGAGTCTGTTGTACCAGACACCAGACCTTGAGAATATGCTGATCTGGAATGGCTCTGTGTCTCATTTGAACCATCCAATGGAAATGATTCTGTATTTCGCCTCATTTGAAAGACTGTTTCACCTCATTTGAATAACTCTGTACTTTGCCTCATTTGAATAACCCTGTATAGCGCCTCATACATTGACCAATGGGAATAGCTCTGTACAATGCCTCATTAGAATTATCCAATAGAATCCCTGCTCCCAGCTTGCGCCTTTTTCCCTATATAAGGACCCCTTTCCCTTGGCTCGGGGTGCTTAGCCACACAGAAGCTAAGTCGCCCCGGGTACCCGCGTCTCCAATAAAGCCTCTTGTTTTTGCATCCAAGTTTGTGGCCTCGCTGATTCCTGGGTGTGGGTCTCCCTCTACGAAAGTACCTCTTCGGGGGGTCTTTCACTTTAAGAAGGAATCGGGCCGGGCATTGGTGGCTCACACCTTTAATTCCAGCACTCAAATTAGACAGAGAAACCCTGTCTTGGGGGCGTGGGGGGAAAGCAATCGGAGCCACTCTGCCTCTGGGTTAAAGGGACAGTGAATTCTTTCTCTTGAAGATTCAGGGCTATGTCTGACTCAATGCTCTCATCTCATCAGCATGGAATGATCTGTAACTCGGCCTACACCTAGTGTTTGAAATTCATCTGATGTTGACTTGTCATATTTACCCTTAGTCTTAATGCCCCATCACAATAGCTTATTGCTATGACACCAGGGATATGGAACCTGATGTGCTATAGTGCGGTGCTGGGGTGGAGCTTGTTTTATGTGCTAAGGTGCAAGCTAGTTGGCATTCTTCAGACAGGCCCTCTAGGGGAGGGCATTCTTCTGGCCAGTCTTAGCAACATCCAAATTGATTCTGAAGCCCCTTATAGAATCGGTGGTAATGAGATTTGCCTGCCCGGGGAAGCTGCATGTGGACCCAGGTGTCCCTTCTAGAGAAGGGGTGTGTGTTGATGCCTGTTTACATGGGGGAGAGAGGCCTTTTTGAGAAATGGAAATTCTGAGAATGAGTTCCTGCTCACACAGTTCAATGTGTAACATGGGCTAACTATAGTTTTTCCTATGTGTCCCATGAGTACCATGTGGCAGTTTTCAATGAAGTATCCTGCGCTCTGCAGAGACAGCCCAGACGCCATTCATGAAGCATCTTGTCAAGGGTAACTTTGGCTTTAGAGTCTCGGTTCTATATTGAAATACACCTACAGTGTGGAAATACTTCATACACTGTGCAAATAGAGTGGCAAGTCTAAAAGTAAGATGTGGGATCCAGGATCCCTTCGGCACCTTCTAGGAAATTCTGTTAACCAGAAGAGAAACTTCAGAAGTTCCCATGAAGCCAAATGAGAACATATTAGTTGAAGTATCCTCCTTGCAGGTAGAGATGAATCAATTTACTTGCACGAGATAGGAACAGAACCAACGAGTCCAGTGGGGCCCTAGAATTAAAAAGACCCTAGGAACTGCTTTAGGGAGACCAGTTAAATTTTTTGGCATCCAGCATCCCATCAGTTCATTGTTCGAGACTCTTCATTAGATGGAATTCTTCTGACATTAAAACCTGGACAAGGCATATGCCTTCTCTCGGAATCATTTCTTTCAGTTCTTAGGGGCCAACATGGCACCATGCCAAATTCCAATTCAGTCCTTTTGTACTTGGGTGTGGGGAAGAAGGGAGTTGAGAGTTAGCTAGAAAGGAAGTGCCCTCTCGACAGGGACATTCCTGGCCTCTGGCATTTGGGGTTCTATCTAAGCTCTGATCCTGTTTTTTCAGCCGTTTGAAGATGGTCTAGAGATACTACTCTCAGACACATGGTTGTGACATATTTGAGCCTGGAGCATCTTACTGACTTCCCATGATCCTTTGCAATCTCTCCATTCCTGTGATCAATGACAGTTGATGTAAGGACTCCTACTCCCAATCCCTTTGTCCCTTTGTCTCTGAAGACCACGAACATTTTCCTCTAGCTCTGGGGTTTTGTCTCATCTCCTTCATGGCCGCATTTTTAAGCTAACATAGCTGGCCTCTGCCTCCTGTGCAATATTTCTCCTGGGTGAGAAGTGTTCTGTGTCACCTTGTCCTATTTTGCAACTCTACCTGGCACGTGGGCTTCTTCTTCAGATTCTGGGAGAATTTTTTCTGCCTGCAAATGTCAATGACTACAGATAGTGGGTTGGGGGTAGTGAGACCCAAATACAACTTGAGGTGCTCTTCTGGAAGTCGTGTTGTTCTGATATCCTAAGCTGAAGTAAAGGCCTTGTGTCCTCAGACAAGTCTTTAAGCCTTGGCAGTGCTGATTCAGCAGCCAGGTATGACCTCCTGGTGTAAACAACTTTCTGAGCACTAACTTTGACTGCTAGCTTGCCTAGGGTTGGGTTACTATTGCAATTGGTCAGTGTTTCATCATAGCAAGTTGGAAGAAAGGGTTTTATTTGGCTCATGCTTCTACATCACTCCTTATGAAAGACTATAACACAAATAAGACAGGAGCCTGGTTAGAGGTTGTTTACTGAAATGCTCTACTTGGCTTGGTCAGCTGCTTCTTACAGAAGCCAGGACTACCAGCCCAGGATGGTGCTACCCACAACAGGCTGAGTTCCCTCTCCCATTGATCACTAAGAAAATGTCTATAGGCCTGCCAGATCTATGGAGACCAACTTTTCAATTGAGGCTTCCTCTTCTGTAGCTTGTGCCAAGCTAACACGTGTCGACTTGACACACATCACTATAAGCTGCAATCTTATTTAATATGTGGTCTTGGACATACACCACAACATAAAACATTTAAAATGCTTAAATGAGTTTACAAATTCAAACACTTCAAAATTTTGTATCTCTTAAGCCTTAGTCTCTCAACTATGGGCTTCTTCAAATGAAATTAATACTTTGTGCCCCAGTTGTTTCCTCTTGAACCAAGCCTCAATCTGATCCAAACCAAGCCCCAATAGTCTGAATTGCTCAATGTCCCATACCTGGGATCCATTCAAAGATCTTCTGGGCTCCTCCAATGGGTTTGGGGCACTTATCTGACTCCACCCTCTGCAGCACACCCAGCTTGTCATCTTAAGCTTGAGTAGGCTCCGCTCCACCATTACACCATCCACTGCTGCTATTCTTGGTGGTCATTCCCTGGTACTGGTATCTCAAATGCTGGGGCTTCTGTTGAGCAACTGGGCAGCACTTTCACTAATAGCCTCTCCTGGGCTCTCTTCCTGGTGCCTAAGCCTCTACTCTCCATAAGCCCTTCACTCATGGGCTTGAACCTGCTACTGAGATTTTATCTTCATTGGCTTATCCTGGTCTCCTAATAATGCCAAGCCTCAGCTTCTCTGCCTGACCCCCTTCATACCTTCAGAGCCAAGTATCTATCTCATGGGTGACTTATACTACCAGTGTGAAGAGAAACCACCTTGACTGCTTCTGAAACACAATTTCTGTGCTGACTGAGGAAAGCCTTCTACAAAATGTCAGCTGAATTGAGGTCTCTTGCTAATCACCACTAATTAGTTCCAGCTGATGGATGTCAATTGTCCTCATAAAAGTCAAGGTTTTGCTTCAGTGGTCTTGGTCTCTTGCTAATCCTGGCTTGATTCCTTAGCCCCAGCTAACCAAAAGCACAAGTTTTTAAATTTAAAAGAGCAGATGGTCCTTACAAGTGACTCTCAAACTTCCCTCTAGAAATTCATAAACAACGCCTCCATTGTCTGGGAAGATATGTTGAGAAGCAATCCAGGCTCCCACAGAAGAGCTCACCGAGCTTTGAACATGCAATGCCTTTTCTAGGGCGAAGATCCAAAAGTTCTTACACAATCCTCTCCAAAATATGGTTACATCAGTCACAGCAATGCCCCATTATCCTGGTACCAACTTCTGTCTTAGGTAGGGCTACTTTTGCTGTGATGCAGCACCATGACAAAACTTGTGTAGAACAGGATTATTTGGCTTCCACTTCATAGTTCAAAGGAAGTCAGGCCAGGAAGTCAAACAGGGCACAAACCTGGAGGCAGGAGCTGAAGAGGCCATAGATGGGTGCTGCGTTATTGGATTACAAGTCAGGACTTGAGGGTTGGCTGTCTACAACGGGGGAGATGGGTTCGCCCATTGACCAACTTTGAAAATGTCCTACACATCTGCCTGCAACCTGTTCTTCTGCAGATACCTGTGACTCTAGATTGTGTCAAATAGACCTACAACTAGCATAACTGCCATAATTGGAGCAGGTGCATCTGAGGAGGGTGGAAAGGGTTGCCTGGGTATAATGTGAGGTTTTAGTCTAGCTCAGCTCATGTGCTGAAATAATCCCCATGGAAGAAATGGATATGAGGGGCCCACTCTACATGTTCTCACCAAGTGGTGTGTGGATGAATTGTCTCTTTGCATATTTAGCCATTGCCATCTTAACCATGGCAGCCATGACAACTCCAAGATCCTCAGTATGGGGCCTTATGATGACCCATACAGGACGAAGGGCCAATATACCTCACCCGAGTTCCCCAACCCACTCGCTCTACTGTGTATCCGACCAATTCTATGCACTTCTGTCAGAGCTTCTTGTAGCCTTGGGAGGGCAAGAATACATAAGATGGAGTCACTCTTCGGTTATTCTCATGACTGCATAGATGGAAAATAGTTATTGACTCTGAAGTGAGCCTTCCCCATGATGTGAGTGTTTTTGTAAGAACATGAGCTGACTACATAGTCTGTCGACAGACTTGCTCCTAACTTTGCTTGGTCACTGTGGTTCAATATGGTGGGAGTAAATGTTTACATTTTCTGAGGAAATGTTCAGCATAGGAATTAACACCATGATGTTCACTGGTCCTTCAAAAAGACCTAAAATTCCTCCCCTTCTCTAAAACTGCTATACAGCCAAGGGTGGACTGGATAGACACTCTCAGAACACAGTGGTGCAGGTGCTGGACATGTTCTGTTGTACATGCTCCAGGGAGTTTATCACGAGTGCAAATGGGAGATTAGTCTAGCCCCCTTACTGATATTTAGCTGTCTTTCAGGCATGTCATTTGGTCCAATTGTGTGGCATCCTTCATTGACACGCCCAATTTCATGCACTATTCTTCTCGGCCCCCTACTTTGCCAGCCTTCAGGCTCAGGTTCTCGAAAGAAAACAAAGCTGTCGGCAGCCAATGTTTGGCATGCACAGCCTAGCAGCCCTATAGTGTCTATGTTTCAGAGTGGGAAACAATGAAGAGGAGAAAACAGAGGAAGTCTTCACCTTCCTTATGACTTACATAGGTTTTTCCACAGAAGGATTTGGGAGGACTCTGTATCACACAACAGTCCTCCCTCTAGTTTCCAGAGGGACCTAAGCAAACTCCCAGCTCTTTGTTCCTTGGATCAACAGCAAGCCAGCATTTGATTCCAGAAGCTTAGTCTGCTGAGGAGCTGACTGGACTGGACGACTTTGTAGGCCAATACTCTTCCTAGCAGGATGACCTCTTCTGCCTTGTGGATCAAGGAAAGCCTCAGAAGTCCACACAACTCTACAAAGTTTTTTTTTTTTGTGTGTGTGTTTTCCATGAGCTTGTGAACTAGAAAACTTATGCCTTTAGATTCTGAGCTATAGGTTTTGGGAATGTGGTTCCTTTGTGGGGCCATATTTAAAAGATGAACCTTGGAGAAGCAGTGTTGTCCAAGGACATGTGACTTTTGAGGCCATGGAGAAGTTGACTCATGTCCCGCGTGATCGTCTCCCCAGCAAGAACGACACAGGACACTCGGATCCTTCTGCAGTAAAGCTTTAATGCATCTTGAGAGACGGATGATCAGCTTCTGATTAGGGAGACCCCGAGCCAAGAATCCTGTCCCCTTATAAAGGCTCATAAGCTCCAAGCAATGCGTGTACAGCTGGGACAGGTGGAGGACTCATCACCCTATATGACGCCATGGGAGAGGCAAGATTAGGCAAGTGGAAAAACACTTGGCACATGCGCACCAACAAGTTGTTTACTTGATCCGTCAGCGGATGTCCGCGCCATCTTGTAATGGCGAATGTGAGTGCGGCTCCTCACAGACTCAAATTGCCATAACTTATGTTTTCTGGTTCTGGTTCAATTTTCTGGAGATTAAACACAAGGCCTCAATACTAAGTAATTGTCCTAGACCTAGGTTAAAATTTTTCCTCTTCAATGAGTCACTGACAGGTGGGGAGCCTGCATAAGACCAAACTAGGCCCCTGAACATGGGTGTCAGTTGGGAGCTTGGGCAGTCTACGGGGCTGTTGGGAGTGGGACCAATATTTTATGCCTATTAAATGAATTGACTTCTTGGAGCCCATTCCCTATGGGGGGGGAACCTTGCTCAGCCTAGATACAGGGGTAAAGGCCAAGTCCTGCCTCAAATGACTTTGATCCCCCCTGGGAGGCCTTACCCTCTCTGAGCAGTAGATGAGGGGTGGGATGGGGATATGGGGGGGAGGAGTGGGAAACAGGAGGGAGATGGAACTGGGATTAGTACGTAAAATTGTTTTCATGTAACTAAAAAGGAGTCATTGAAGCGAAGTTGCTGTCTGAATCCCCAGCTTCCATGTGTTCGGTCACACTGAGCAATGTCCAAAAACCATGTGTTCTGGGGTCCTGTGGATGACGGGCCTGTCCCTACTGCATACTAAGGAATGAATGCAGAGACATACACAGTAAGCAATCAAAGTATGGTCTCCAGTTCATAGACACAATGCTTACCACAGCCATGGCAGGCATTGTTACAAAGTAGAGTGCCTTGAACTGCCTTGTAGTGATTGTGTTCTTCAGCTCAGCACAATATCGGGAAATTCCTCTACTTTGTTATAACCAAAGTGATCATAGACCTTAGGAATGGGGCTTATCTCCTTGGTCAGTTGGCTTAGGTTGGCAGTGTGGTGCAGTTCTTTCAGGACCTCAGTGGAGAGGTCATTATCCTAGAGACTGATGCTGGTAAGCTGGGAGCATTGGCTCAGGGCAGGGAGATAGACCCTGAGGTCAGAGTCCTCCATCTACAAACTTTTAATTTCAGGGCCTGTGGAGTGTCCAACACTCAATTTGAGAGGCATGGAATGCAAATCACTTAAAAGACCCCTCAAGAGCAGATGTTTAAGCTGACAGTGACTCTACTAGGCAAAGATGTCCAACTCTGAGAACTTGCAGAGATGGACGGGGACTCCAAGGGGCCATGGTTCAGGCACCTAAGCAACTGTTTCATGTGATCTTTGAGGAAATAGACGTCATCTTTGGCCAGATGTTGTACTAGCATGATTTTGTGAAGATTACTCGTCTTGTCAATGCAAAGTACAAAATTTGTCATGGTTGAGATTCCACACTGTATTCACTTGCAGCTCCTTGATCTCTGGCTGTAAAATCTTAAGACCTCCCAGACCCTGTAGACTGCTAATGGCCCAGTCCCAATCCTCAGCCTCATACAGCACAGGTTCATGGAGGGAACCCCTTCTCTTCTCTGTCCACTCTAGCAACTGTGTTCTGGTGTTCATCCTGTGTGTGTGTGTAGGGTAGGGGGTGAAAATCAGTGACAACCTTCAAATGCTGCCTCAGTATGGATCTAGAAAGAACTTTGCTCTTTGCATCTCTGGCAAAGTTTCTGCTGAGCTGTCTCCATGGTGCACATTCCTCAACCAACCACTCAAGGAAAAAACTCCTTCACAGCCATGTGTCTGTTCCATCCAGTATAGCCAGGTATGTCTTCCCAAGTTGGGGTTGTTCATCAGCAACTCAACAGGAAGGACAGAGTAGAGCCAGTCAGCTGGCAGGACCTAAATCTTCTCTCTTCTGAGAGTTTACTTCCTCAGAGTGGGTGGTGTGGGGCAGAATACCATTGGCAAGTAGAGATGGCCAACCTTTCATTCCTTATCAGAGTTTGCACTGCCAGCTGTAGGAGTGTGGATGGGGCCTAGAATCTCATACTTCCAGGCATTCATAAGAAAGAAATTAAGCCTGTTTGTATTTGGGAGCTGGATGGTGGCCCCCAAAAGAGTCAAAAGGCCAAAAGAATAAAACACCACACACATGGGATGGTCAAGTGACTTTCTTAGGGAGTGGAGACAGTAGGATCTTGTCAAGTTTCCTATGACGCCTAGCTTGGAAGCAGTTCAATTTCTTAAGGGAAAATAACCCAGAGAATAGAAAGTCTGACTTAAGGAATCCCCTCCTATTTCTTGGAAAGTAGGAAAAAGCAACTGGGTAGTCTTTGTTTCCAATCCAATATGTTCATTGCTCTTAAGGCCTTCATTACATGGAATTCGGATCAACTTTGGAAATGAGGCAATGCGTATGCCTTGAGATCTATTCTTTCCAAGCTATGGATATGGAACTGGCGTGAAAAACACCACCCAAATTCATCCATCCTTACCTGTGCCCTTTTGTACTTGGGAGAGAGATGGAGCATGAATAAAAACCATTAAAATAGGAAGTGAAAGTGACCTCCTCCAGGCATGTTTTCTGATGCAGCATTTTGAGTTCTAGCTGAGCTTTGTTCATATGCTGAATCTTGAGTTCTCTGGAGAGATGGTCGAATGTCACATGGACATGGGGTGTCATTTTGTCCACTTCTGGAGTGTCTAGGAGCATGTCCTTCACCTGCCTCTGCACTTTTTGTATTTTCTTGGTCCTTGTGATCAATGACAATTGACTCTGAGGATCCTCGGTCTGCCCTCTGCTATCTCCAATCTCTTGTGATCCCCTTGGCTGTGAGGCCTCTTCAGAATGTTATCCAAGCGTGATTTGGCGTCTCCTTTAATGGCCACGATTTTGAATTAACCAAGCTTCCTCTATGCAGTGCATTCCCCGGGTGACAGATTCTGGTCAACTGGAACTTCTCCTGGCTCTGAAACAGCTGCCAGTGTCTTGACAGTTTCCCTAGGTAGGGCAAATGCACAGACTATGAATTCTGGGACAATTGATGGCTTGTATCCATGGGAAATTGTGTTCTGATTTTTAGAACATTTTGGAGAGGACCTCATTTCCCTGTTGCTTCCTTTGTGCTTGAAGTTGGAGCTTCTTGGAAGCTTGGAGATTGGAGTGTACTTCCTTGAATCTATTTTAATTCAAACATGCTTCTGGTAATCTCTGATATCTTTGCCCTCAACTGCCATTTCTCAGACAAGTCTTTGGCTAGCTCTTGAGTACTGAGATGAGGAAGTACTTAGGAGCTCAGGATCTGCTTAATAAAAGCAGATCTAAGCAGTCTCAGGGTCTTGGTGAGTGGAGGAGCCTGAATGTTTCTAGGGTCTTTTAATAGGTCTTATTGAACATATTCCAGGGCTGATTATATCAGTATGTGGATATACTGATATAATGTCCTCAACTTTTGAAGTCTTTCAGCATTTGCGTTTACAATTTTCTGCAGAAAGTTTAAAAGCTACTTCATGATCTCTTTGCGAGTATACAGAATATGGTCACATAATCTTTAATGTTTGGGTTATTAGATCTTCATATGTTCTAGTAATGCCAGAACAGGGCTTTGGGCCACTGACAAGGTCTCAGCTGTTCGGGCATCTCTCCTGAAGTCCTTCAGTGTGTATGAAGCTGTGACTTGAACTCATTGAAGCTGAGGATTCTGTGTTTCAACTCATCTTGTAAGTTCAGGGCTTCGGAAGCCCTGATCTGTCTGAACAGCAGAAGCAACTCAAGAAAGCTCTTGGAGAACCTGTGCTACTTGAAGAATGCTGCAACCTCCAGCCCTTGAATTGACCAGATTCTCAGAACTCCTACCAAATCTGAACTTGGTTCAGCAAATTTTCTATTTTAAACTTGGACAGAAGTTGAAGGCTCAAGATAGAGACTTGTGGTCCATGGCCCAAGGTCTCTGAAACTTGTCTCCATTGATCTGTGCGAGTGCAGAGGTCCAAGCCAGTGAAGGAACTGGAGTGATGACTCTCTGTTGGGGAGTTGGATGGTCAGAATCCAGGTGCTCTGACCATAGTGGCTTTTTTCACCTGTACACCTCTACAGGCTGGGCTTAATGTGGCCGAGCTCCTGAAGTATGTGTACAATAGTTCCAACTGCCAAAAATATTGCCCCATGGCCTTTCGAACCAAGGTTTTGGTTTTGGGTCCTTCTAAGAGCAACTGATTTGCCCCCTACCTCCACCTAATCTTAGGTGGGTTTGGTCAGCTGCTCTTGGGACAAAGATGGTCTAAGTATTTACAACCAGTGTGGAGTTCACAGCCTTAAGAATTAGTGAGGTAGGCAAAGAGGTAGTCTGACCACTGCCAATGCCATTTAGGCTTTACCAAATTGTTCTCTCATGTTTTGTCTTTTTCCCAGTGATATGTTAGAATCCTCTTGGCATCTCTTCTGGATTCTGATACTGGAACATGAATACCATTGTCAAGACTTAATAGCCACAGGCCTAGCATTGTAGCCTGGGAGGAGTCTTGCCCACTTTGAGGAAACTAATTAGGCCTGACATCCTGTCCCAAGAGTCTCGAGTCCTAGAGCAGAATCTGTTATTTGAGTTCACTGTTAACTAATGCAAGACAAATCAAAACTTGGTGAGTGTACTTGGTAAGCAATCCCCCATGCACTTGCGAGCAGTGGGAAGTGCTACCTAGAGATGAAGCTGGCAAGGTGGTATGAATAGTTATCAATGAATGAACCTAGCTGCCAACCCTATTTGAACCTCTAAACTCCATTGGAACCTGTTTAACTCATTTTGGCTCCAAGAGACTCTTATTGGCCGGATCCTTCATGCATTACAAGTTAATTCTTGAGCACATCTAGCCCTCTTCCTCAGGATCTCAGAATCAGCATTGTGGTATCAGATGTCACATGGTTTCCTCTGTACATGCCAGCAATGGGACCCAGATACTGCCTGATTTGAACCTATAAGGAAGGATCAAGCATTAGTGTTCGGAGAAATAGAGCAGTATTCGTTTCAGTGTCCTATTCAGCCATAAAAATAGAATCCAAGACTGGGTGTGTTGGAAAATGCCTTTTAATATACCAGAACTTGGGAGGCACAGAAGGCGAGATAGAGTTTGAGGCTAGGCTAGTCTTAACACAGCCTAGTTCTGCACACAATAGTGCCCCCAATCTAGTTAAAGCAACTTAAGTGCTGGGCCTGTTTTGAGGCAGCCGCAAATGGGTCTTTTTGACTCCTGCAAATCAGCCATAATGAGAAGACTTGGAGATAACTCTCAAGTGGACTGGTCCAGTCAGCTCTAGCGCTGCAACTAGCTAGGTGTGGTCACATGCTTTATTTGGTGTGGTCACACCCTTGATCTGCTATGATCAGTAGTGTCTCCACCACCCCACCCCACCCCCGTGACTCTATTCTGGCTAAATTATGCCTTGTCATAGAGCTTAGGAGAAAGCTGGTTAATTTATAGAAACTCAAATACATCTTGCTTTATTTGCCCCTCTTAGAGAAAACTAGATGCCTAGCTTTGAGGTTTCCCCTTGTACTAGACTGAAGACACTGATGTATTCACACGTTGCTCTTCTCTGAACATGGTGTTCTGCTTTCTTTTTGCTCCCTTTATCTGGTCAGATGATTGGTCACTTCCTATTGTATTGAAATAATTTAGGGAGATCCATCTTCTGGGACTTGTTCCTGTCGCCACCTGTCTGTCGTCTTTGTTAATTATCAAACTACTGCTGGCTGAACTTTTAAAATGAAGTCAGTAGAAATAGCCAGTCATAAAGATGACTTTTTTATTCAAATTAGGAACAATCTTGGTTTAGATGTCAATCCCTTCTCTCTTCCTGCCCTCCCCCCAAACATCCCACCTGCCCCAGCCATGCCCCCTCCACTCCCCAGGCAGGGTAAGTCCCTCAAAAGGGGCTCCCCAATGTCTACCACATCATCCTGGGCCAGGCCTAGACCCTCTCCCATGTGTCCAGGAAAGATGGCTTTTTTGACTCAGGTTATCTACTACAGAAAAGTCCAAATATATACCCCTATCCCATCTCGTGGATCCTCGCCTAGGACAAGATCTAAAGCTGATAGACCTGTTTAATTTGACCCTTGCTCATCTCTGTGGATCTCAGGCCACATATACTGAGGCTTGTGTGATTACCTGAGAGAAATGTACAGCTTAGTGCCTCCTTGAACTTGTGAGAAGAACCATGTATTTACTCAGCCCTTCGCTATATGATGGTCACTGTTTTGATGTTTGTCACTTGACTGTTTGAGTATAATACAAAGACATGATACTGAACACAAGTTTCCAACAAATATTAACATTAGACTAGAGCTCATTTTCGGAAAGGTGGTCCAAATGCTTGATTACTTTAGTGGAAAAAAATAGTAAAGAATGTTAGTACAATGACAGTACCAGGCAGTTTTCAAACAGGGTTAACCCTCCATCAGACTATGGAGATATTTCATTTGATACCTCAAGAACATTTTTTTTTTAATTGGTGGCTAGGTAGGAAGAATCCTTGGCTCAGAAGCATGAATGTTTGTTTCACTGAGCCAGACCCTTGCCTCAAGGAATAGATGTTTTCCATTAAGGGCAGCTGTGGTTAGGGATGGACCATGCAAAGGCTACTACCAAAAAGGTACCCATTGCAATGACTTTGAATCTAGTTAATAAGACGGGTCACCAAGTTATAGATTGTATACAATTATTTCTAGAAGAATTCAGTCTATGGAGTTACTGCTAAAGGCAGGAGTTTTTCTTTGCTTCTTTGGGAGGCTTATAGATGAATGTTTACAGATGGTTCTGTCACCAGCCTTGTCTGCTTGATCTTTCTGACTATAGAGACTGCTGGGGGCCCGGCTTGTATCAGTCCCTTGCTACAGAGGCTATCTATTTTGTACTGGTGTCTCTTGAGGCTGAGGTCTGAACCAGCCAAATGGCCCTGGGTCCATCCCTGAGTCGGGGAGTGCTGGACCAGGAAACTCCTAGCTACCCAGTGGCAATAAAGACGAGGCACACAGACATCTTGTCATTTCAGGAGGGCTCTCGGTCCATGCTGGATACTGGAATCCCCAGTTTATTTAAGCTTCCTCCTTAATAGCTTTCCAATAGTGGGGGTGACTGCAGAAGGCATCTACCATCATGTATAAAACTGACATCAAGTACCTCTTAAGGGTCAGCTAAATAGTCCCTAGGCACATAAACAAAACCCTCGGGACAGGTGTGGGCCGCACCCAGGGCCTAGGTCTGTTATCCAAACTAGGAGACCCTCTCCACTGAGGACAAGCCATCTGGAGGCAATTAACCCAGCACCTAAAAGACATTGGGAGATTCAGGCTCCTGGAAATGGAGGCAGAGGTTTGGACCCCAAGACTTGGTAACTTTTTGGTCTGACAAGAGACAAAGTGTTATCTGCCATGGGACACCCAACAGACTCACTAAGCAGATATTTTATGAATAACTAGAGGAAATCAATGTTCCTTGTGGGTCCAATTTGTTGGCGAATTGCTGGTTCAGTTAGCTTGTTCTGTATGTTTCAGCTTCACCTCACTGGCTTCTGGGCATCTGGGGTTTGAATCTGAGCACAGATTGCTCTCAAATAGGGAAGCATTCTGGCGACTTTCCAGGCTTCTTGATCTTCAGATAATTCACTTATGCATGCCTCGAGCTACGTGACTTGCTTACAGGAACTTCCGTGTTATTTCATTTTCATTTGAGTTTGGATGTCTCTTGCTTTGTTCTCCATATCTCCCATATGCTCTAAAATTTTCTAACTAACCATAGCCACTGTAATTTCTATATGTATTAAAATTTCCTGATCTAGAACATTTTAGCATGCGTGTCTTAGCAATCCCTTGTCACATGTCTAATAAGCTGACCATAAGCTACATGCCCGAGTATATTTCGACATGTATAATACAGCCCCCAACCTAGTGCTGCCTGCACCTGTGGCTTCAAGTATTTTAGCTTGCCTTGTGCAGATGGAGGCTAACCCAATGTCTTAAGAGTCTTACTCTACCTGATTAGTCCAAGGACAAGAATGGAGCGATGACTTAGTTGTATAGAATGGGGGACCTGCCTCATTGTATTTATTTGGAATTTAGATTTAAAATACAGGGAAGTTTGTTGTTGACCATCAATGGCCTCAAAACTTCATTGCTCCACTCACCTTTAAATGTAACTTTAAGATGTTAAAAACACCCAAATTCGATCAGTGCAATACTATTTCCTTGATAGTACAGCTATTCTGGTCTGATCTCCAACCAATCCTTGCCCTGCCCATACACATCATGGTGAGTTTCAAGATTCCCCACATGCCCATGAGTTTCTTCACAAAGAACCTAGACAACAGAAGACCCTGGCAGGAGATGAGGGATGAAGGAAAAACAGACCTCTCCCCTCCTCAGTCTTATTTCTGTCTCCATGTTTGTGCCAGACAAGATGCCTGTGGGAGTCTGTTTCCAGTGGAAAACTTCTCTCCTCAGGTTCCAGCACCACCTCATGCCATTATTTTGGCTTAGGAGTGGACACCGGTGAGTCCTCTGTTCTGGACTTTGGGCACACTGGTTTACATCTCTCGGACATTGCCTTTTACAACACATTACAGCCTCTGTAAATGGGGGTTTTGAGTAGCTTGGCCTCCCTTGTTTAAAGTGAATTCTTCTAGGTGTTGGGAGTTGGATACAGATTATCTATGCATCACAGACAGTATTAAATAAGACACAGGGCATTGTCCTAAGTTTAAAACGTGAGCAGGCTTGTCTCTAGATGTGAGGCCAGGCGGAATACTGGGAATAAGTCTCTCACTGAACTTCCATAGTGCAGAACTTCTTCCCTCTTGTTTGGGGAATGCAGGTCCCAGGCTTAATAGTCTCCATGCTCCCACAGAATACTCTAGGTAAAAAGTAGATTTTCTATGAAGAATAGAGAATATTCTGAATCCATTTAGGAGCTTTGCTGGATTGCTGTGGATAAAGGAGGTTTTGAGGAAATAGGTTATTGGGACCCCCTAGAAAGCCCTACAGCCCAGTTGCCCTCAGGTGGAAGTGAACTGGCGGCTTGAGGCTGAATTGTGTTCATTAGGACACAGGAAGAAGTGCAGCAAGATGTATGGCATGAAAACTTCTCTTGCTGCAAAGGAGTTGGAACAGGAGTGGTCTGGGGGTTCTTAGGCTTTGTATCTTGTCTCAGATTACATTTTGGTCAGAGGACAAAGCCATGCCCTTTCTGAGCACTTTTACTGTTGTGTGTAATGGAGTGATGTAATCTGTTGTCCAGGTCTTTGTCACCTCCACTTGACTCTAGAGCTGCTGGTGTACACCATAAATTGAGAAATCTCGATTCTTGCAGAAGCTTCCACAACATGGCTCCTGGCAAACCATGTCAAAAGAGGAATCTCAAAGGTAGCTCTAGATTCTCATATGCAGTTGGTCCATGGCTAGTTTACAGAAAAATAGAAACTTAATCTTGTGATCTTCTATTTTCAACAAAAAACCATGTGAGAAGCTGAAGCACTCCATGACTCACAGGGACTCTAGAGGTGATATAGGTCTCTTGCTGCTGTCTCAGGAAGGTCCAGTATCCTCTCACCTCCCCTACTAGAATTTGTGTGGAAGCTATACATAGTCTCTGGATTGATGGGAGATGGTTTTTCAGAAGCCCCTCTGCACACTGGGCTCTACAAAGAGCTGGGCCCCTTTAGAGAAGAGACCTGCGACTGATGAATTGCCAGACAAGGTCAGTAAAGTGGTTACCTGCTTATCCTTTACCTAAAGAAAGGCAAGTTACTAACCCATGCTTGGCCAGTGAACCCACTAAGATGACCTAGGCATCAGGAACTCTGTATTATGAACTCAAGGTTTCTTGGCACTTCCAGCTGTATTTTTTGTTGCTGTAATAAAGTCCTGTCCAGGGCAACTCACCAAAGGGTTTGTTTGGTTTATAGTTCCTGGAAAGTTATGCTTCACTGATACGATAGAGGAATCTTAACAGCAGACATAGCAGCTGGAGAACCTGAAGGCTCATCTTGAAGCACACACAGATATGATGTAGAGATCAAATTAGAATTGGTGGCAGTCTTTAAACTTCTAAAAGCCTGCTTCCAGTGATAATTGCCTCCAACCAGACCAGGCCAAACCCTCCTAAGCTTCCCCGAATAGCACCACCAACCAGGGACTAAGCATCCAAATGCTAGAAGTTATGGGGGTTATTTATCATTCAAACTTGCCAGTTATTAAGCAAAATGTAGGATGCGGGCCTAGGGTTTTGAGAAAGTGATCTGTTCTTTGCTTTTAATTCCATGGGCATGGGGCAAATTGATTTTAATGAGTTAGTCTGTTTGCAAATATTTGTGAGCTTACTGAGGATGGTAGACTGTTACATTTTTATAGTGCACTAAATACAAACTATGTACAGCCTATCCTCATGATATCCCCTGACTTATTTGCTTTGAAGTGTAATAGATTTTATTAAACTTCTACAAGCCTTAATGTTATAAAATTCAGTGACATTAAGTGTACTAGCTACATCACCATCTTCATAACAATTCCCTCTTGCAAAGTCAACTTTCCAGCTCTTGAGAATTTCTCCCTCTTTCCTCAGTCACTGTATCCACCACTTTGCTTTGTCTCTCTGAACCTGTCTGTTTTCCATAGTCACTTAATCATCCATTGGGTTATTGATAGACTGTAGGTGGTCCTTGTGTATTGGGTATTTTAATACCCTATCAGACCTACCATTATAAATACTGGCTGCTACAACTTCTGTGTTTGAATCTCAAATGTACCTGGGTGTCTTTCTGTTTTGTGGGGTTGGAGTGGGGAAGAGGACACTATTGATCATCTGCCTGGTTAGTCCAACCTCAGTGTGGGCTCTGTTTGGTCCTACCTGCGTTTCAGATCCGAGTCTCTTAGACATCACTGAGTGAGGCTTAGATAATCCATTCCTAGTCTCTTTTAAAGGCTGTGGTCTCCTCCACACCTCCAGCACCTGTTCTATTGCCTGCTGCTCTTCATTCTGCAGGTACAGCTATGCAGCACGGTTTCAGTCCATATGTGCCCACCAAGATCACAGCACTCAACCCAGTTTGAAATCACTGGAGTGGTTCTCAAGCACGTACTCCCAGGGCTGTTCGTCTCTTTGGCTTCATTCTTTCACCTCTATCAGCTTCTTGGCCTGTGCAGCCCAGGTGGTTATATAGTCTGGCTATGTTTGGGGGTTGGTTTCAAAACTAAGACATTTTTAGGCCAGGGACACTGAAACAGACCAACAGGCCCAGGAGACCTTGTTTTATGTTCCCTGGAGTGGTTTGTTTGTTTACTCTTTGGGGCCCACCACCAGCTCCCAAATTAAATACAGGGAGACTTATTCTTATGAATGCCCGGCGTTTAACTTGGTTTTTTTCTAGCGAGCTTTTTTTCTACCTTAAATTATCTCATTTATCTTTAACTACATTTTGGCTCTGGGCTTTTTACCTTTTCTTTCTTTCCTTCTTACTCTGTAGCTGGTTGTGTAGCTGCCTGGCTGTCCCCTGGCATCTTTCTCCTTTTCTGGCTCCTCACACTTCCCTAGATTCCTATTTATTCTCTTCCCGCCAGCCCCACGTATTTCTCTCTCCTGCATAGATAATTGGCTGTTCTGGTCTCTAGAGCAATAGGGTGTGATGGGGGAAATACTTCTGTGTATGTTTATAAATAAAGTACTTGCTTGGCCAATGAGACAACAGGTTAGGCTGGACTAGGAGTCAAAGAGGATTCTGGGAAATGTAGTAGAGAAGTGGTGTTCCAGACAGGAAGTGACATAGCAAGGAGACTCATATTTAAGAAGAGGAAAAAGGAAGTGTTGCTCTTTCCCCTCGGCTCCTGCTCCAGCGACAAGATGTGATCCACCAGTTAGGAGGGACGCCAATAAGGCGTCCGATAAGATAAGTTTTATAAAATATATAGATGTATGATGATTGATACTGAGCTAACAGATGAGAATCCTAGTCATTGGCCAAGCAGCATTGTAACTAATACAAGTCTCTCTGTGTATTCATTTGGGCCTAACTTGGGCAGGCAGCTGCCATAAAGCTTACACGTGGCGGTGGGGCTCAGCGGCTTTTGGCAGAAAGATTTATCGTAACAAGGGTGTTTTAGGCAGGCAAAGTAACACAGCTTGACAGAGTTAAACAATGCTACATAAAAGAATGCAACACATCTTGGCATCATTAAATATTCTACAGCAAAAACAAATGTAACATGTCTCAAACTAATATTCCACAACATTGCCCTCTAAGTTAGTGTTGGAAGAGTAGGCTTTGAATAAGTTAACTCCTTTTGGAGATGGAGACCTGGAATCTCTTGTCGGAGCCCTCACATCTTATGGAATATTCATGCCATCTTTACCACCTTCTCCTTCAGATGCCAGGAGACTGGGTCAGGGAAGTGTGTCTTTTCATTTCTAGAGAGTCGAGAAGTCGCCAATCCTTTACCCTGCTTAAGAAAGGGTGTGATGGCTTTGTATAGAACTCTGGGAGAAGGTGCGTGGTCACATTCAGTTCATGAAATGGCATTGCTTTGAGGACAAGGGACTTCAATTGGGATTTTTATAACTCTGGCCACTGGACACCAACCTGTAACCCTCTACATAGCCAGGAGGGGGGAGGAGTATGTGATGCCACTTGGTATAGTGGCTTCTTTAGAATGTGAAGACTGAGTTGATAAAAAGATAGGCAGGAACAACCGACTGCACATGGAGAAGTGGTCTATTAGATTTGGTATTGGTGATAATGGAACATTTACGAGCACATATACAGAACATGGGGGTACCCAAAACTTCAAAACCAGCTGCTTTTGAGTAACCCATCCCCTAGCTATGGCCTGTTTGTCTCTCCCTGTTCCACCTGCCTGAATATTGTTGATCTTCATTCTCTAGGTCTGGGGTTTTATTGTTGTCCAATCTCCCAGTTTTCCATGTTCAAAGTTGGCTAATCGAACCAAGAAAATGCCCACAGAATCTTCACTGGCTCTTTTACTCTCTCCAGAAAAGTGATCTGAAATTCCATTGTTTAGAACCAAATGGAACCAATCAGCCACTTTCTTAAGGTAACACTGTCAATTCAAGATCGATGTTTTGACAGTAGACAATCATTCTGCGAGGGGGATGGCGGGATGCTATGAGCTAAGGGGTTGTTGTTGTTGTTTTGATTTGGTTCTGTTTAAAAACTTTGGGTCACCTGAACTCTGTAGAGGCTGAAATACACTGCTAGCATTTTATTTCACTACCTTCGGAATGAAATATAAAATTGCTGCAAGGAAGTTTGAAGTCACCTTAGTAAAAGAGCAGCTGAGACCAACCAACCACAGGATGGTCTGAATAGGGTACTTGTGTATGTGACATAACAGATGTCCACAAGTCACTCATAGCTACCTGAAAAGGCATGTCCCAGTTGCTTTTATGTTGCTGTGATAAAATATCATGACCAAAAGGCAACATAAGGGGGAGAGGAAAGGGATTATATTTGGCTTGTATTTCCATGTGATAGTCCTTCACTGAGAGAAGTCCAGGCAGGAACCTGGAGACAGAAAAAGTAAAGCATACACGATGGTAGGGAGTGCTGTTCAGAGATTTGTTCCTCATGGTTCAGCCTACTCTCCTATACAACCCAGGACCCATCTGCCCAGGTACCACCCACAATAGATTTGCCCTGCCCATATCAATTGGTAATCAAGAAAATGCCTTCAAGGATGGGGCCTGCAGTACAATCTTAGAGGTAACACTTAAGATTCCTTCTTTCCAGGTATGTCTAGAGATGTTCCATTGACTTCAGGGTGGAAAGGCATAATTGAGGTTATGGGCACAAAAGCAGGTGAAATTGAAGATTAAAAGCACAGGCACTGGCGTGATAATCTGATCGGGGAGAAACTGTGGTTCCTTCCTAGAAAATTATTGAAATCCACTACCATCCTAGAGCTCACAAGTAAATGGAACTATGAATACACTGATCTTGAGTCCTATGACTGAACTTTAAAAATTGTCCTCGAGTGCGTGCCTCTCACACACAGTTTGGGTACTGTCTCATTAACATGCTGTTGCAACAAAATACATGACAAAAGATTATCTGAGCTTTTCTATGATGAGAGGCATTAAAAAAGTGTGGTCATAAGGCTAAGAGGCTTTTAATGAACAGGAGGGTTGAGCTGAGGGGGAACCATTGGGAACATCTTGGAGAGAAGCCTTAATGGTAAGGGTGGCATGAGAGGCCTAAGTCCAACTTGACTTGTGGGTCAAGCAGCAGCCCTTAACAGGCTTTTCTGAAATAGACTTGGTCCAGAAGACCCTGTTTCCAGTTTGCTTTCCAGCAATCCTTTTGAGAAGGGGACTCTGTGGGGTGGATGCACTGGAGAGTTAGAAAGGAAAGACTCCATATGCTCCCAAACAGTATACAACCAGGAATTTCATTCTTGCTTTCCAGCCTCTGACATGGAGGAGAGGAAATAAGTTATTTTAGTCACCAACTATGTATACAACACCATTTCTAGCAAGTCGGTTCTAGCAATGGATCCTTGTATACTATCACTTTGCCATTTTTTGTAGTGTTTTGGTTAAGAAAAATTTAGATGGGTTTATTTGGACTTAAGTTCCAGAGGGCTAGATGTCTATAACCATCATGGTGTAGTAAGCATGGTAGCAGGTATAACTGGAACAGCTGAAAGTTCGTATCTTAAACTGCAAGCTTGGAAGCAGAGAATACTGGGAGTGGCACAAGTCTTTGAGGGTTCAAAGTTTGCCCCTTAATGACATTCTTCCTCCATCAAGGAATACCACACATACTAAACATATCCAAAACCCAAACATATGAGCCTATGGGGTGGCATTTTTATTAAATAATACAAATTTCAACGAAAACCTCCTGTAAAAATCAAATGAAATTACATCCAAAACAATGGCACACAACATAAACATCATTCCAAAAAGGATGAACAGAGAGTCAAGAGTGGACTCTAAAGAAAGGCCAACTATAAGGCACTTAAGTTCCCATTTCATAAGGATGCAGAGACTCGGGCTACTCCTGTATCCTGCATGAAACCTGGCCTAAAAGTACCACCCTGACTTCAGATACATTTAACTTTAAGCCTGGTGCCATTTTCTGTAGCTTACTACCTCAGGGGAAAGGGGGGTGTCAGCTTCAATTTACTTGTCTGACAGTTTAGTCACATGCAAGCAAGAAATCTCCTGAAGACCAATTTTAATGAAGAAAACATCTTTGCTCCAAGGGGGAAATTTGGAGCAGTTGCATGTGTACAGACTGGGAATAAGACTTAATTAAAATCACCTTAACCGTGTAAGTGGTGTGTATACTTGAGCAAGTTTCCTTATCTCTTTAGCCCTAGGCCTATTATCTGTAGTGGGCAGAAGTGATATCATTACTGTTGAGTTTTAATGGTACTATGAAAAGCACTGCCATTTAAATACAACCTGAGTCTAATGATGGCACCCCAATCTAAAACTCCAAATAAAGTCCCCAATAAATGAGAATTCAAGAACCCAAACCCTTAAAACTGATTCTGGACCTTGCAAAGCAATACTTGACAAATTTTAGTGACTTTCAGATGAAGAAATGGAGGCTCAGTGTTTGCTTGTGGTCTAATTTGGCTTCATCTGTGCTGACCACTGTGTAAGGTCTTAATACATTGGTTATCTTATGCTCATCATGCATGGATAGTCATTGTCTACCATGTGAAAAGGTTTCAGAGCTGGAGTATAGCCATTTCCTCCAGGTTAAACTCAACCACTTCTGCCTTTGAATAAGAGTTCGAGATGTCTGCTGCAGACAATTGCATCTTTTGGAAGATGTGGATGAGATTGAGGCCTTCCACTCCATGAGCAGTATGTTGACTTGGCCGAGGAACTCCTCAGTGGGATAGCTTGTTTGTAAGCTGTACTTATGTGTTTCGGTGACGAAAGGATTCACACAGAAATCTGCATGCTGAAGACTGATGCCTCAGTGATAAGCTCCTGTAAATTGTCTGGGAGAGTTCTCTAAAAGGGGGGCTACCTTTGAGTCACTGTGATCCTATGAGGAACTTCAATGGGACTTGATTGTTTCACCAAGTTGAACTCCAAAAGAAGGGCGTTCTGTCAGTGCCCCTTTCAGCTTCAGTTAGTAGCTGCTGCTTTTACATCTTCCTGGAGGAAAGTCACTTGATCAGAGTCTATTAATTACCATGACTAAAAGCAACTTAGAGTATAGCTTTAGATTCTGAAGCCCATTATGGTAGGGGAAAATGGCTAATCAAATTTTTCATCCATACACAAGCAGGAAAGAACAGGAAGTTGGGAAAGGCTATGATCCCTCAAGCCCTACTTTTGTGATACACTTCAAGAGATGTTCTATTTTATAAGTGTTGGCATAACCTTCCAAACGGTACCACTAACTGGGGGGCCAAAAGTTCAAAACATGAGCCTATGGGAGGGTGTTTCTCATTCAAACCACCACAGTTGCAAATGCCAAACATGGAATTAGATCCAGGCAGGATTCTTTTCCCCAGGATATAAACAATTGAATCGGTGCTGGTCATAAATGAAGATCTGTTCCTCTACCCGTGAAGAATGGATGCTGTTGAGCTGTTCTCATAAGCAAGCTCCCTTTAGGTCTCAGGAGATGGTATGTGCTAGGTCACACAGCTGGTCTGTCTTCATCACTTCCATCCACCTGATGAAATGACCTTGGTCCTTGTGCTTCCCAACAGAGCTTCAATTCATGTGCAGAATGAAAAATACAGGCTTCTCTTCCCCCAGAATTTTAGTGCAGACTGCAGCATGGGGATTCTATTAAGGTGGCTCACCTTTCCTTATTGCCAAAAAGTTTAAAATCTTTCCAGAAGTAGCTGATGGCAACTTCAAAATTCAAATTGCTATAACTTTGCTGCCACTTCATGAAGAATTCTAAGCAAGGCACTCCAGGACATGCAACCCTATAGGTCATGATGTATCCCTTGTGTACAATCTTCCACAACATGGCATAGTAATGATAGCTGCAGTATTTACGTTTAAAGTGGGAATAATCGGATTATTGCCCTCAAGAACATTGGATACTGTGGGTAATTAGACATTGAACACCTATCTTATCTTCTAAGTACATCTCATTGCCCATGCTTGAGTTTTCTTCCGTCATGTTGCTTTAATTTTATGTAACCCTGGTTTTTCTTTTGTGATGCTGCCACCAATCTGAATTCCTACCTTGAAGTACCAAGGCTTGGGAGATAAATAATACTCTTACCTTATAGACCGTCTCTTGGTTACGTGATTTATGACCAGTGAGACAATTTTGAGACTTTTATGGCAAGATTGACAACTAGGTGCCTGGAAATATGTTCAGTGGAAAATGCAACCCATTTAAGTGTTTATGAAATTATGCTGCTAGGGGAGGTTTCATGCATATGCAATCCCGATTTCATTTCACACCATAGCTACTGTTTCTATGCAATCTTTGTATCCTAAGTTAACACCAGACCTATGATTCTAACTAATGTTTGATGTATCCTAATTCCAGAGAAAATTTCAACTCGGTAGGATAAAGTAGATATGTCAGGAAGCCAGCCTCACATGGAGGAGGGGAGAGGTTAGGGTTCCATCTTTGGGTTTTCTCCGGTGGATGTATTTACTTCTGTGGCTAAGACCTATAGCCTCTGGGGACTTGTTTGCAATTCTAAGTTGTGTGAAGAGATGAACTAGAACAAAACCCTACCTCAGGGGAAGGTAGGAGGGATGGATACAAAGTTAACTCTGGCTAGTGATCTATAGTTGGGTACATGTCTTATATGCTATAGCTCTCTTTTCATAGGGTAATTAAAGAGGTTGTCCTACATAGTTCCATAGAGTTGCTTGTTGCTTCAGTCTGTCAGTGGTGAAAGGCATTGTTTAAATTGTTCACCCCTTCTCAATTCCTGTTGCTTTGAGCAAGCCATTATCACAGCTACAAGCCTCATTCCAGGTGGCTAAATAGTCACCTGCCCTCAAAGGTGAGAAAGATCAAGTGTGTGAAGATGCACACACATTGTGCATGTTCTGTGCATGGGAATATTGTTAGATACTTGGAGTTAAAAAGCCATGTAGTTCGTCATCCCTACCTCTCATGTCTTAGCAAAAAGGGAACTCCACTTTACTAAGCTTTTCCAGAAACTGTCATGAAGTTCTAGAAACTTCACTGGGAGAGCATCTGCGTGCCCTTCACTTGCTCCATTCACTATTGATTGAAGCTGGTTTTCAACAAGACCTTAAACTAGAATTCATGCTGCTACTGAGTAACATTAAGTTTGCCCCCTAAGGACTTCTGCTTTTTACCTCGAAGTCTCTGAATGTGGAGCTTACTAGATCTTTGAGCACACTCGGCTTGGAAGAATTTTGTCTGTACCATACAGTAAATCCTAAAGCAGTGTTGTGCAGAAGGGTTTGGGGAAACGGTAGCTTTTGATCCTCTGAAAGATAGTCCTTGAAGGACTTCAAGGCCTAGGTGGTCACGGCTAAATACAGTCCCTGTTGATGGCAGCAGATTGACAGGTCCATCAGTCTCTTTGCCACATCTTCAGCCATGCATGGCTTCTCCTGTACTGCTGTCTGAACTCCTCTGCCATGACAACCATTGCCCCATGATCTGTTTGGGTAGGAACCTAAAGTGTTTATTTCACCAGGTAAAGGTGTTCTAAAAGCCATGTTTTCCTTATAAGAAGCTAAAAGACTCATGGCATGTGTGTGAAAGAACTAGGCTTGTTAGTCAGCCACCACCCTGACATCTGGAAAGGGTTTTGCCAAAAATCTCCTGCTCAGAGTAAAAGCTGCTGGAACTATAAAGTGCAGAATTACTTTGTGGTAATTCTGATGTTGGATAAGGGGCTAGATAACTGACTAGAAAAGAGATAGACATGCTTCTGAACATAGCAGTCTTTGGAGGGGCAGGTCTGAGAACTGCCTCTCAGAATAGCACTGGGGCCTCAAGGTGGAGATGTAAGAAAGGTTTGCTCCTTGTCCTGGCTGGTAATGCTCAAGAGAAACCCAGGGCCTTCTACACAACCAACCAATGTTTCATCCAAGAACACTGAGGGGGAAAGATTTTTCTCTCTCCAACTGATCCTGTCGCCCCAAAATGTAGGGAGCAATACAAGAAGAAACGAATTGTGGAGCCTCCTCTCCTCCCCTCTGCTCTTTTAGCAGACTGTCGATAGGGTTCCAGGATGATGGAGAAAAACTAGAAGCTCTCAAAGAGACCCATGAAGAAGGAAAGAGGGAGGAATCTCCAAGACAGGAGTTGGGAAGGAAGACCTCTGCAACACACAACTGAAGTTTAGATACTCCATGGATTAACTTGCTCTCGAATCCCATATGCTTTCTTCTGCTCCTGTTGCTTCAAATAATGTCTAGCATCTACCAGCAATCACAAATACAAGTCAGAGTAAAAGTTAACACAAGTATCAGATATACAGACAAGTCATGAAAATTAGTTCAGTTACTTTTCAAGTAAGAAAACTTTAACCAGTATTTACAATATTGAGCATAGTTCTAGTCTCAAGTAAACATGAAGTTGTATCAACCCTCTTTGTGGTTCTTTGGCAAGGCCTTACACCAAATTCTTAAGTACCTCATGAGGAATGGAGAATGACTGTTCATGTCACAAGAGATACCTAATTGTGCTTTCATCTCTCCTGTTCTACCCTCCCTCCACATCTACCTGACAATACTCAGAAAAGACCACAAGTAAAAGTGATTTTCAAAAACCAGAAAGGCTTCACCAGACACAGAATTTAGAAACCTGAAGTTGAACTTGGATGTTTTTTCCTACTAAGACAGCTTTTCTATGGCATTTTGTCTGGATAGTCAAAAAAACCAAATCCAGGACCTAATGACTATGTAAATGGTGTGCTGAGAAATAGAAAGTTTAAGAACAGTATCAAAAGTTCCAAACAAATTTTAAAGTATCTCCACAGACTTAACTCTGTATAAGACAGGACCTGTGAAGTTTTAAGATGCTTAGCAGAAACTTTTCAAACGGCAGTGTAAAGACAATGTGAAAAATTAAATGGAACATAGCCGTTACATGGCAGGGAAATTTCCCTTAAGTCGTGGGCAATTAGAATATCTGAAAGAGTAGAGTAGAAAACATAAATAGGATATTTCACAAAATGCAGCCCTGAATACCTCTGTGGACCAAACAGAACACCAACCACTAGCCCACCTATTCCTAGTCCAGAGGCTAAAAGCCACCAGCAGGAGAGTTCTTACTGAAACAATAGTGAACTCTACCAAAAATGTCCATGGCAAACCATAAAGGCAGAAAAGAGTAATAAAAGATTAAATGAGTCTGAGAATTCAATATCTAAATCAAGTCTATAAAAATTTCCCATGCAGTAAGAGTAAATTTTCCATGCACACAAAATCCAAAGCAATTCACTGTTACCATGCTTGTGCTTTAGGAAATGATAACCCGTTGAACCATTCATGTGCATAACCAATGCATGCAAATCAAATTATTTCAAGGTGAAACAATTCAGGTCATGAACTCAAATCTATACAAATGAGGAATAAATATCAGAATAATAGTCTAATACCTTGCTAATCAATCTAAAAGGTGGCTGTTTGAAAGCATGGATAATAAACATGGCTGGGTTTTTATATCATGTGCAGGCATGGAATAAGACTGTGGGGCGCCACAAGGACAAAGGTAATCTCTGATAGGGTAAGCTGGGTGGTAGCTCTCGGACATGTGCTTACGCTCAGATATTCTAGGATTTAGGTTGGTCTTCATTCACTGACTTCCTCTGTAGACCCGTTCACACCAGATGAGTCTTAGAGGCTGATATTCCAAGAGGAGCTTGGCCATACTGCTATAACTTGCAAAGGCTGAGCAGGCTGGCAGCCTGTGTCACACATTGGGTCAGAGACACGACAGTTAAAAGAGAACCCTGAGCAACCAAATGACCTGTTGAGAGAGCTCGTTTATCTTAGAATTCTATCTATTCAATTCCCAGAATGTGTGTTACAAGCCAAACCAGCACTTCTCTAATATAAAGCCACAGAATCTTGAGCCAGTCAGATAAGTCAAACTCGTCAATCCATGTTGTCAAGCTGTCTCCAGACATTTGTTGATATGCATAGATTTGTGTTGTTTCTGTCTTTGGTCATCAGAGGGTTCTTAATGTAGCAGAATAGTGGTTAATTGAGAGATGATGATTTCTTGGGACTTTCAATAGCAATGCAATGTTACGATAAATCTTTCCGCCAAAAGCTGCCTGAGCCCCACCACCATGTGTGTGCTTTACGCCAGCCGCCTGCCCGAGTTAGGCCCAAATGAATACAGAAACTTCTATTAGGTTCAATGCTGCTTGGCAAATGACTAGGATTCCTCATCTGCTAGCTCAGTCTTAATTATCCTAAATCTATATTTTTTATAAAACTTATCAACGCCTTGTTGGCGTCCCTCCTGGCTGGTGGAGCACATCGTGCCGCTAGAGCAGGAGCGGAGGGGAAAAGAGGGCCCTTCCTGTTTCTCCTTTGCCTAAATGAGTCTCCTTGCTATGTCACTTCCTGCCTGGATCAGCACTTCTCTCCATTTCCCAGAATCCTCTTTGACTCTAGTCCCTCTACTTGCTGTCTCATTGGCCAAACAGTATTTTATTTAACAATCAATAAGACACATACATTGCATTGATAAGGAATATACTATGTGAGTGTTCAACCACAGATTGGACCCATATATTAATCCCTACTCTACTACAGGCTCTGGCAACATGATGGAAAGGGAGGGGGTGAAAGAAATAAGCTAGAGAATGGAGAAGAGTGCTGTAAATGCTGTCTGTTCATGGTGGTTGGCACATGAAATCACAGATGTGCTTACATACATAGACCCATCTAAAGCTGAGCCAGTTAAAAGTTCCAACGTGGAGATTGGGAAGACTGAGGCTCCACTTCTAGCTGAGTATCCATTGACAGTTGACTGCTGGAGAGGTAAAACCATTTTTCTTTAAGAAAACTGGTAGGTTCCCTCTACTCGTGTGCATATCTATTTTAATGTGAGTATGATTTCACATAAGCAGATCTATAAGTGGTGGCCCAACATAGGAATGTGACAGTTGAAGGGGTGTGATCAGAAAAAGCATCTGACAAATCACCTCCATTTATTTCAAGAATATTCCACATAAGGTTAACAAGCCTACAGCTTAACATGTGTGCTTGATTCAGTAGGATGGAGATGGAACTTCTAAGGTCATCTCCTTACAGTCTTAAATTTCCTTGCTAGACAAGGACTGTAAGAGTTCTGTAGCTTTGAGAACTTAAAGGTATGTATTTATAAGTTACCCAGTACTTATATCTTGTTATAGTAGCACAAACTGACAGCATCCTAATACAAGACCTTAGAAATGGCAAAAACGTATGTGGGGTCTTTTGGAAAAGTCGATGAGTCGATAAATATGAAACTGAACTTTTTAATCTTTTCCTAACCTAACAATTCAGAGCTTACTTCACAAGGATGGCTGGTCTGTACCTTATCCTTTCATTCCTGCAAGAGCTGTAGACCAGATAGCTTTACCCAGCAGCCTCTTTGTGCCTGATACACTTGTATTCCCATGAGCCTCATGACAATATTTGGAGTCATTTTTCTGACCCTCGGAGCTCTTGTTGAAAGGCACAGTGGATCTGCTTAACTGTTTTGTCCATAACTGTAAGTAGCAGCGTTTGATTCCGAGTTGCTTAGTCAAGGACTAATATGTCCAAAAGCATGGATCTCTGTCCTTGTCTCCAGTTGGAGTCATGTGTAAATACATGCTAGTTTGTTTGATCCACCAAGATGCTCTCCAAGAGACTTTATGGGAAATTGTCACCCTTGGTGTATTCTTGTCCTAACTGTCTTATCCATCTATTTTTAGTTCTTACTTAACAAGCCACTTTCACATAATGATCACCTCGTGGAATATGATGGAAGGCAGTAGGTATGGAAACTGGCTTGAGGGAGTAGATTCTAAAGATGGAATTCAAGATCCATGTCCCTAATCAGTGACAGACATCCCCATTGTTGGTGGTAAATGGAGAAACTTCTGCTCTTGTCACATGGTTAGTGCTACGACTTAAACTTTCACCAGTGGAGAACTGGGGTAATACAACTGGGGTACTACATGGGAGAAGTAGTGTCTGTTAACTAGGACCTTAATGCCAAATTGGAGACATTGGGCCCCTTGGTTGTCATCTCATGGTCACAGGGAAAACCCTGAACATGACTATAAAGATAACTTCAATGAAGGCTCCTCTTACAGCCTGGGGAGGTTTTCTATGTCAAAGCCAGGGTTTTACAGAGGAAGGGGTGAGGCACTGAAGCTCACAATGGGTATATTTCGATGTACATGATACTAAAGATTCTAGGTTCCCTGAGACCTCTGGGCATGCAATATGCTACACTTAGACTGTTGAAAGACAGTGGACATATATATACGTTCAACTAAGGTGGGGTGTTTGGAAAGCCTAACACCTGTCCCAACCAATATTATGGGCTACTTCACTTCTGGACTCAAATATGACTCCTGGTAATGGGGATAGGAGCAATGCTGGTAATATTTAAAAGACAGTGAAATAATTCACCGGAGCAGCTGTGATCTGACGAATGTAAAAAGGAGCTGGAGAAGTATAGCTGAGAGTTAGACCTTCAGGGCACTGTTTTCCAGGCAAGGTGAGCTAGAAGGCTGAATGAGTCTTGACACGAGGCTTAGGAATCTAATGTCTTGGCAAGGGTTGTGGAAATAATCTGCTTGGGAAGAGTACATTAGCTTTTCCAGGAGAAAGTTTCGAGATGGAGGAAGCACCTCTAACACTCTCAAGGAAGTAATCCAAAAAGGCAGACCTTGTTGACTATGGTAATAAGTCCATTTCTCCGGGGAAAACAATGCTTTCTTTTGGACTATAGTGCCTTGGTAGGAGAAGCAACTGGCATCTGCAGTTGGAGGCTGATGCTAACATGCTGTCACAGTTGGGTCCTGTGTTCAAGAGGCTCCCAGTGTTACAGAATAACAGACACAAACAAGGATGATAAAATCATTGTATTAGAAAGCCAAGTAATCATGACAACTGGGAACTTTAACCCACTTTACCCAAGAAGCCTTGTTGATAAACTTCTAGATGCCATCTTCTACTGTTCAAGAAAAACAGGCATAGGAAAGGAATGTATTTGGATGTAATTACGTGCACACATTGAGAAGGAAAAGGAATAGACTATAATGAAATCATGGTCTCAAGTTTTTTGTTTTTGTTTTTCAGACTTTTTAAAATTTGAATTACAAACAAGATTGAATTACATGACAATCCCAGTTCCCTTCTCCCTCCCTTCCTCCCCTACCACCCTCCCCCAACTAAAAGCCTACCTATCACATACCCTAATCTACACCTGACTCAGCCTTGGTCTCAAGTTCTATAACTGAGCTTCAAAGTCCTTACCTGTTGTGGTGCATAACTCTGTCAACTTGACAAAAGTTAGTCATCTGAGAGATGAGGCTTGCAGACAAAGCATTTTTTTTTCTCTGCACTTTGATGGATGGGTCACCACTGTCCTCACTGGTAAGGAGGAGGGTGCTGGGTGGTCTGGATTCTATAATAAAGCAGGCTGAGCAAGCCAGAGGGAACAGGCTGGTGAGCAGCAGCCCCCCCTCCAGTGGCTTTTGCATCAGCTCCAGCCTCCAAGGTTCTGCCATGTTTGAGTTCCTGCCTTGATGTCCTTCAGTGGTGAATAGTGATGTAGAAGTGTAAGCCACATTCTTCTTTCCTCACCAAGTGGCTTTGGTTCTGGTGTTTCGTCTCAAGGCAATAGTAATTTTAAAACATCTATAAAAAGATTGGAGACAGAGTTACAGTATAAAGAATCTAAAAGGGACAGTGAATAGAAGCTTTACAGTATTCAAAATTGTTATTTTGTAAATGCCCATTGGGCACATGCAAAATTCTATCATTGTCTACTAGAACTAAAGTTCTCATCTGTATGAGAAAATTCATAGATTATTTCTATCACTTCTGCATATTAAGGTAGCAAAATAGTAAGGCATTAAGTTTGTCACATTTGTATTTCCCCACAAGGTTTTTACGACTACCCCAGGCAACTCAATTTTCTAGGTCAATGATAAGATGGATTCAGTTTGGAAACACTGGTTCATTTTCTCCTTAGGCATCTGGCCCTAATGCAGAAGGGTAGATGTGCACCTCCACATTAGGGGTGGGCCAGGAGAGGACGGCAGAACTTCCTGGAAGGTTTGAGGGGAAAGGTCTGAGTTAGGGAGGGGTGGGGCAAGGGTGCTCCATTTAAGATGGTCTGGGCCCTTCTGACACCTGCAAAAGTGCCCTGGGCTCTTAGAGGTTTTTAAAAAGGCCTTGTTGCTCAAGGGAGGAGCTAACACTGTGGGCCGGAGATAGGGGCACTCTGTACAATTACATGAAAAGTAAACCGTTCTTGGTGAACCCAAAAGAAGCCCACCTATAAATCATACAATATGTCCCTACACATTGTGCTCCAATGTGTGTCCCTGCCACCCAACATCTAAGTGTGGAGAAGGGAACAGGTCTCAAGTGAAGACCGTGTGAACTCTGCCTCCACATCTATCTACCTTCATGTCGTCTTCCAGTGTTCTTGTCTATACAGTGGGCACCACACGGCAGTGGCAGACAGGCTGAGCCACAGGTCGCCTTTCTGAGGGCCACAGCAGAAGGGAAACTTGCAAATCATATCTAGGGGCTACACACTTCTATTACTTAGATTCCATCCCATCTGCTGAATCCAAGGGGCCTCAGGGACTCTTCCAAAATCAGATATCTGGAGACTTCTTAGTTGGAGTCACTGGGTCATTCTGAAGTGGGGGTGAGGGCTCAGGGCTGGTACTGCTGTGGGAAGTGCTTGCCTCTAGTAGATCCAACCTTAATGTCTGACATCCTAGCATGAGCAGACCCTGCAGAGTGGGTATCAGAGTTCCAACTGTGAGGAGTAAGCAATGAGGACAGTTTTACCAAAGAGAATGAGATACCACATCATGTCTGCCTCTTACCATTGATTTGAGTGCACCCTTAGAAAACAATGTAACACAAACCCAGGACATTTTTGGAAACTGTATGCTCTTTAGCAACTTTGTGTATATTTTTATACAAGCACTGTTTTTTTTTTCTATTTTTATATTTTATATAATAAGATTGGAAATATATACTTCAAGGCTAAACTTTCATTTTTGTGACCACTTGATGTTTTGTTCTAAGGAACGGTTAACAGGGACTTGGGACTCTTTTCTTGAAGATTCTATCAACCCCATGATTTTTACCTCTGCCCATTCTTTCATGATGTATTTCCCAAATAACAGGGCAAGGTGGATGTCAATAAGTGAATGGGAGTGAAGATTGTATTTAAACAGATGCACAACCTAAGCAGCAGAGCTGCTCTGACCTGTGATTTTAGTATAACCTCTATAGACAGGGCAAGGATGCTGGAAATCTGAAAGGGTGGATGGGTAGAAGACATCTGAAAACTTGTTAGTAATTTCAATGTGTCATGGACCTTTCAAGTTTTCAAGTTCATTGACTATTTTTAAAGCAGTACCATAGAAGCACAACACTAACGTGTGCTCTTTCCTGCCAGCTGGCTGGGTCCTGCCACCCCTTCAGCTCCTAAATATAAAGCTGTTGGCCATTGGCTATGGTTTTTATTGGCTAGCTCTGACTTAATTATTAACCCATGACTGATAATCCATGGATTTCCACATGGTCTTTGATTACCTTACCTGCATCTCCTTTGCCTGCTACACGATGATGGCCGGCTGAGTGTCTCCACAGAGAAGAGATTTCCTGTTTGTCCCTGCTTATATTCTGATTCTGCTCAGCTATGTCACTTCCTGTCTGGCCAATCAGTGTTTTAGTCATGAACCAATAAGAGAAACACATATACAGAAGAACATTCCACATCACAACACTGAAAATATCTACAAGGTGAAAATGACTCCCACAGATGAAATGGGAGAAGGATGGGCATCTGGAAGAATGCTCCAGTTCTTCTCCCTAAGCTGAGGACTGGGGCCATGTACAGACTATTTGTTTATAATCCATCCCCATCTTCCTGGAGGAAGTGAGAAATCTTCTCTTTAAACTGTACCTTGGGAAATGAGCCTGAGCATGACAGTCACCTTCCTGTGAGAGCTGTAAGCCATGTTGGGTACAAACCTGCTCATGCCACTCGGCTAGATTCTTGGCCTTTCTCTTGTCCTCTTAATGCTTCTCTGATGCTATGGCCTGAAGTCCTTCCTAAAGTACAGGCCTTTCCTAGTGTTTGTTCTGTTGCTGTAATCAAACATAACATCATGACCAAAAATGTAGGCAAGGAAGGGTCATTTAACTTAACACTTCCATATCCTAGTGCATTAACAAGGGACAATGGGGCAGGAGATAATGAATCAAAAACTGGAGGATAGTGACTTTTATATTGCAGGTGGACCAGGACCACCTGCCCAGGGTGGCACCACCCACAGTGGATAGGCCCTCCCACATCAGTGAAGAGCATACCCCACAGCCATGCACCCAGGCTAGCCTGATGGAGGCAATTCTTCTGAGGTTCCTGACTCCAGGTGACTTTAATTGTGTCAACTTGTCAAATTTAACCAGGACATGGAATTTGCATGAAAATCTTTGTCTTCAAGCACAAATCTGCGTGTCCCCAGCTCCAGTGTAATGCTGAATACACGATGATATCTTCTTTCTATGAGCTACCCAGAACACTGATTGCTTGGGAATTTCACCATTCTTGAATGTCCCTAAATCTTAGCTTTCTCCATGTAGTAGGTGCATGTCCAATGAATTTCAAGTGTAACTTGGTTTGAGGTTCAGAATATTTCAGTATCTAACCTACTTTTGTTCCTTATGGAAATGTTCTCAACTGTATAAGCTGTGGAAGTCCAGTCCAGTCCACTAAGAGTCTGGAGGGGATATAGAGTTAATATTCAGATCAGTTATATTTGCAAAACTGTACAGCCTATCAGGAGGTGGGGAGAAACTGGAAGAGCAGGGCAGGAACAAGAATGAGGGTAAGCATAGTATCCTCATCTAGGACTGAGAAACACAATCTATCGCCCTGCTAGGATTCTGTATAGAGCAAAGGAAATAACTCGGGCATCAGATGTCTGGTTTGTGAAATAGTGCAGTTAAATGTGTTTCAGTAATTAAAATTTTCTGACATAATAGCATAACCCTCAGGTGGGAAGTGACCTGAAATCGTTGCTGGAAAATTGTTTCAAATAGTTGAATTTTGCTAAGGCAAGTATTTTAATGGTGCATCGCATTTAATAAAAAGACAATGAGGGGTGTATGATGGAAGCTTGCTAACTAATATTTGTATAAACAAAAAAGATTGGGTATACGTCTCAGATTGTGCTTGCCCCACCATGTTCAAGTCTGAGTTCATCTGTAGCTCCACAAAACAAGCATGAAATGTGATTGCATAACCTGGAATCTAAGAAAATACAATTTCAAAAACCAACGTTAATTGACTGCAGAGTTACACAAGAGAGAATGAGACCTAGAAAGCTTCTGTGACAAATTCTACCCACCCCTCACCCCCCAAAAAAGTCTAGAAGGGAAGCTGTTGAGGACAACACCTAAAAACTGATAGGGATCATGGAGTGTAGCTCTAAGATACACTTGGAGTGTAGTTGATGGCTTCTAGCAGGAGTGGGTAACTGTTTTCTTTAAGGGGCTGGCCACTGGGAGTTCAACCATGCCCCCAATGGGTATAATCTTTTTGGAGAGGTCACAAGGGTGGGGGTAGACCTTGGAGGACTGGGAAGCAATTCTGATTTGGGTGCATTATTTGAAATTCTCATAGGCAATAAAAATGCTGGTTGGGGGAGGCATGTAATAAAATCAGTTTAATAATTAGGCTTATATTTTAACAGCCTACAGTAGCCAGTATCTTTTGTTATCATAAATCACCATCTAGAGCATGAAAATGGACCTGTTTTTCACCTGCAGCTCCTTACACCATGACCAACTGTGTTAGTTGTGATTCCAACATTGATAAAGGGAAGATATAACTGCAACATGGCTTTGTGAAACCACTGGCTGACAGGCAAAATGCCTGCATTAGTTCCTTCCATTGGCTCTGATAAAATACCTGGCTAAGTCAACTTTTGAAGGCAGATTGATTTTGGTTCATGGCTTAAGGGTATAGTCCTTGTGGTGAAGGTGTGGTGAAGTTGTCAGTGGTTTGGTCTGTAGCAGTAGAGACACGGGCTGCTTGATCACATGTCAGACCAGTAAGTAGAGATGAATGCAGGCATCCCTCATTCCCAGTCCATGGCATGCTGCCACCAACATGATGGGGGGGATATCTTTCCCTCAGTTAATCATCTCTGGAGATATAGTTGGCAGGTATACCTAAAGGTGTGCCTAATGCCCTTGGCATTTCTTTCTTTTGTTATTTAAGCTTTTAATCATTGTTTTTAAATAAATCTAATTTTACATACCAATCCCAGATCCCACTCCCTCCACTCCTGCTCCCCCCCAACCCACACCCACTATAAACCATCACTCCTCAGAGATGGTAAAGCTTTCCATTGGTTGTCAAAGAACTCTGGCACCTTACTTTGAGGTAGGACAAGGCGCCCTCCCTCTATATCCAGGCTAAGGAAAGTGTCCCTCCAAAGAGAATGGGCCAGAAGCCAGTTCAAGCACTAGGAATAAATCCTGGTCCCAACTAGAAGAAACCATCCTGAGTGAGGTAACCCAATCACAAAAAGACAAACATGGTATGTACTCACTCATATATGATTTTTAGACATAGAGCAAAGGTTTACCAGCCTATAATCCTCTACCCCAAGGAAACTAGAAATCATGAATGACTCTAAAGGATAAATGGACCCCAGGAATGGAAAGTGGCATGAACTCCCGAGCTAATTGAGAACATGAGGGTAGGGGAGTGGGTGCTGCCACAATAAGAGCACAAGATGAAGAGTAGAGAAGAAATGGAGGAGCAGATATATTGAGTTGGGGGAAGAATAGAGGAGAGAGAGCAGGATGAGAGATACCATATCAGAGGGAGCCACTATAGGTCCGAGAAGAGATCTGGAACTAGGAAGATCTCCAGAGACCTATAAGGATGACACGAGCTGACAGTCCGGGCAGTGGAGGAGAGGATGGCCTAGAAGCCCTTCCCCTAGAATGAGATTGACTACTCTCTATGCTATCCTAGAGTCTTAATCCAGTGGCTGATGGAAGCAGAGACAGACATCCACAGAAATACACTGAGCTGAAATCTGGAACTTAGTTGAAGAGAGGGAGGAATGAAGAACGAAGGGGTCTGCACCTGGTTGGAGAAACCCACAGAAACAGTTGGCCTGAAAAAGGGAAAACAGATCGACCCCAGACGCTCTTTGGGAGGCCAGTACTGGACTAATCCAGCCCCCTGATCATGGATGCCAATGGGGAGGCCCCTGCACTCCTGGGAGCCTCTGGAGGTGGACTGGCGTTTTGCCCTGCTGGGTGGGGGGGTACTTCGAGAGCCCATCCCACTTTAAGGGATTCGCTCTGTCTCTGAACACATGGGGAGGGGCCTAGGCCCAGCACAGGAAGATTTGGTGGACTTGGTGGAGCCCCGGCTGGGGGCCCTACCCTGCCTGGGGAGTGGCGGGTGGATGGGGTGGGGGGTAGGTTGGAGGTGGGGGAGAAGGAATGGGGATGAGGGGAGGGAGAGGGAGAGGGGAAGTACATGTGAAACAAGCCTGTTCCCTAACTTGAATTAATAATAATAATAATAAAATCCTGGTCCCACTGCCAGTGGCCCCACAGACTGCCCAAGCCACACAACTGTCACCCACATTCAGGGGCCTAGAGTCAGTGAGCCCCCCACTAGCTCAGGTCGGCTGTTTCAGAGGGTATCCCCAAACTGGTCTTGACAACTTGGCTCACTTTATTGTTCCTCCCGCTCTTCAACCAGACTCTGGGAGCTCAGCCAGGTGCTTAGCTGTGGATCTCTGAATCTGCTTCCATCAGTTACTGGATGAAGGTTCTATAATACCATCACCAATCTGATTACAGGGGAAGGCCATTTCAGATATCCTCTCCACTAATGCTTAGCTGGGGTCATCCTTGTGAATTCTGAGAATTTCCCTACTGGCTCTTGGCATTTTTTTTTTCTTTTAAATCCAAGCAAGGTGAACACTTATTCCACCTGAAAAGCCAAAATTGTGAAACAGTAAAGGCCAACTTGCCAAAAGGGTCATTTGAAACGGTTGGCTGTGCTGGGCCCCCCAGGCCCCGACTTACAGTATTTTCCTATTAAATTAGATATCATTATGGTATTGACCAGTTGCATGTTGCATTCTGGAGACTGATACTAGATTCCCCAATGCCGTTCAGTTTCCATCTGACCAGGTGGACTGAGCTGGGTAAAATGGCATGTCACAGAATTTTGTATATCTGATGGTCACCTGTCTGCTAAATAAAGCCAGTACTCCGTGCTAACAAGACCTTACAAGTTACCTACAGGCATTGGATCGAACCTTCCAGGAAAATCTTGGATTAGGGATTCTGATAATCCTCTGCCAAAGGCAAACCCACAGCCAAAACATGCATCTGTTTCTATCAGAGTAAATCAAGGTCCCTTTCCTGATGGGAACCTAGTGTATAAAATGTAGCTCCATGTTTGTCTCCTTGGGTGAAGGTATCCTCACAGGGATTCAGCATGTTCTCTACTCCCAGCTGTCAAAATTAGATGAATGAACTTTACAAGTTAAATGGGGCATTGGTCTCGCATAAATTCCTTCCCTGTCACCATGGTTATTTAGTTCACCATGATTCTCATCAGTAGTAGTGAATAATGACTCGGGAGGCTAGATGTTGTCAATTAGACAAGTTGCTTGTTAATCTGGTTATCTAGTCCCTCCTCTAATGTATAATAGTTGGTTAAGAGGAGCATGCTATACAGATCTGTGTGCTTCCTGAGATGGGCATATACCCTCTACTTAAGGATTCCATAATTTTAACCTTCTGTGCTTGCTCTTCTATGTCAGAACAGTGTTAGGTACAAGTTTACATGGATCTTTGTTTTAAAGCTGAACCACTTGGCTGTTTGCACAAGGTATATGGAACCCTGCCCATTTAGAAAAGGATTATTTTTATCCTGGCTGATGGATGTGGATTGGGAGTAGGACTGAAAATGAGTAGACAAGAAATCCTTTCAGTGGGGTTATTTGGAATGCTATAAGGTGGGCCACTTGTCACTACAATCCTGGATGTCTTCATAGCCATTCAGCATTGTGACTGGGGTAAAGTGGTATATCCCTAAGGAGGTTCTAATTTGTGTTTCCCTGCCTAGGGGTGTTGAGCACATCAGTAAATACTTATTGGCCATTTTTGCTGCCACTTTTGAGAAATGTTCATTTCATTGGCCCATTTGTTGATAATTTTGTCTTTTTGTATTTAATTTTTGGAGCTCTTTAGTAACTTCTGAATACTAGCTCCTTACCTGAAGTATATCTGAAGACTGTGTCTCACCCTGTGGGCTGTCTATGCACTCTTCTGACAGTTTCTTTTGCTGTGCAGAAAATTCAAAAATTCCATTTAGTCCCAACTGTTTCATGGGGCCAGTTCCTGTGTTCAGGAAGTTTGTCTACACTGATACCTTTTGAAGATCTTCCTTCCCTGTTTTCCTCTAGCACCATCAGCATTTAAGATTCTAAGCTAAGGTTTTTAATATACTTAAAAATACATTTTTTGAACAGGATGAAAGATAATAGATCGAATTTTATTTATTATTCAGGTAGACATCCAGGGTTCTCAGTACTATTCATTGAATGGGTTGTCATTTTGCTGAATATTTTTGACATCTTTGCCAAAAGTTAAATGGCCATAGCTTTTGGAACATTTTCTGGGTCCTCTATTCTGTTCTGTTGCTCTGCCTGTTTTTAATCCCAGTATCAAGCACTCTTTGTCACTATAGCTCTAGGGTATAATTTGAAATTGGGTATTGTTATACCTCCAATTTTTTAAATAGCCAAAGTAACCCTCGATATTATGGTCTTCTGTGGTTCCTTGTGAATTCATGGATTTGGGCTTTTCCTCCCTAGTTTGTGAACAATGACACTGGAATTTTGGGATTTGCATTGAATCTGCAGTTTAACTTTGTGTATAGCCATTATTCCTACATAACCTTATTTTTTAGCCCAAGAATTAAACTAAGCAGCATTCTTTTTCATTTGCTTTACTATGAGAACTTTAAAATCAAAGGCATCCTGATTCACCATATGTAATCCCTGGATCCATCATATATAAAGCCACCAACATCAGGTTTACATATGGATTATTATTAATCATTCATCAGTTCTAGGGTTAGTGAAAAACATTACCATAAATTAACAGGAATCCTCATACTTCTAATTGCTACAATTTCTGGTACTAGTTTAAATGCATAATTTTCATTGTTACTAGAAATCTGAACTTTTATAGAAAATGACATTCAGGGGTCTCTTAGAGGCTATATGAACTGAACAAGTTAGCCCCTCTGAGTCCCATGTTCCAAGGCTTCTTGAGTTGAAAGTTCTAGTTATTCCCTCAGCAGAGGCTCTACTGGTTTCATCTGCCAGTAGAAAACTCAAACTGCTAGCCTATTTTTCTCCATTGATGCTGCACTTATCTGCATTTGTCCATGTTTCTATATTCTTGATATGCTCTAGAACTGAGGGGAAGATTTTTGAAGTAACTTTGTATGACCATATTGTATATGAGTTCATGTATATTAACTGTGCATAATGCATTGTAGAATTAATATGTGTACATGTGTCATGTAAGTGGACATCAAGCATGCAGGTGTTCATGGCAGGTGAATTTACACTGCATGAACATACACGTAAGGACTGAGGTAAAGGCTTGTTCATCTTTCTCATATGTAAACTGATGGTAATGGAATTGATGGGCATTTACCAACCACTAGCATATTAGAAATTATGACTCCTATCTTTTTTTCCCTGGACTGAGCTGGCTTCACCCAGTTTCACCCCACTTCTCTGGCATGGCAAATTAGTTTCTTTCCCAGGCCTCTTTTTGTTCTGAATAAATCTTTGCTGCATCTTGCATCTTCCAAACCAATCTCCTCGCCCTGGTGGTTTTTATCATAATGCAGCTCTTGGCCGTTCCTCTTCACAAACATTGGGCTCCCTTATGCCTAAATGGTCAGGCCAAGTTTTCTAGCCTGGCCTTGGGGCCAATAGGCACTAATCTAAGGCCTATGTCCTACATCCTCAATTGCAAAGCCAGTGGTCTCCAAAAGCCAAACACATCATGCTTTTCCTGACCATGTTGACCCATTGCCTTATTCCAGTTTAACACTTGCCAACCAAAACTGAAAGGCAAAACAGTATGCTTGGGAGAGATTAATTGCTAGAATCCCATCCAGTTGCAGAAGTTCATGTTCTTGTCTGGTATCTACGAGCTCTACTACCTTGGAAAACTGGAGTTAAATGCTTTCAGAGTTTCTGGTTAGAATGTTAGATGAGAGGGAACCCTGAAATTGGCAATGCATAATGTAGACATCACCCAGTTCACTTCATTGTATTACCCAATCGGAAGTCGCTTAAAATGCAACTTCTGATTCATTCTCAAGAGGGCCTTCACTCTAGTTGATATTCTATGTCATGCCTCCTAATAGACTGAGCATACCACATCTGGTTCAGCATTCTCCAGTAGGAATCAGCAGATAGAAGGACTCAATCTACTTGCTTGAAGTTTAGATTAATCCCAACATGAGAATGGAATCATCCTAAAGTAAACACTGTCCAATTGCTCACAATTTATAGAATTATTCGATTCTATAAGGTCCCCCAGGGTCAGTGGCATACAATCTTGCCCTCAGAGTTTACACAAATCGGATCACAATCCCAAAGATATGCACTGTATACTGTTACCTGTTGGCTAAATAAAGAAAATGCAGTGTATTTAATCTGTAGCTGGGATGGTTAAAGCAATTCTGGGTGGCATTCCTCTCCAAATGGCTACCGAACAAAGCGTGATTATGGCCCACAATGGTGACGTCTGTTTTTCCATCCTCACTTAAAATGGTACAAGTGGTCAACCACCAAAAGTGGCTTTCTGAAAACATGCCAAAATTTAAGAATCCATAATTTGGGGTCTCAAGTTTATTGATGCTGTACTGGTTCTCAAGATAGAAATTCCCTAGATGGAGAGGCAGCCTCTGAAAATTCCATCTCCAGGGTTTGCATGAAAGGATCTTTGATCATTAAATATTTAACAAATAAGGCTGAGGTGTTATGACTCAGTGTTAGGGTGGGTTATATAACATCTGATAACTTTTGCTCTAGGTACAGAAAGGGAGGTGGCTGTGGTCCTCTTTGGGTCAGTTTATCCCAAATTTTGAGAGACTGAACAGGTGGGGAGGTAGATTCCAAATGTTTGCCATCTCCCAACGAAACAGTACGGAGTGAATATGTGTTAGTTTTTGTTTATTTGACAAACATAGACATGACTTGGGAAGAGTGAATCTCAAAGTGAAAAATTGGCTGCATCAGATTAACCTGTTGCTGTTGTGAGGGAATGTTTTTTAAAATGACCTATGGGAATGGTGAATTCCAACCCACTGTGGGCAAGTGTATTATCAGGGCAGGTGTTCCTGCATTGTATAAACTGGCCTAACTGAGCGAGATAGTAAACAGCATTCCTTCATGGTCCCTGTTCTTATTCCCTGTCCTAATATTTCCTCATGATGAACTTTAAGTTGTAAAATAAACCCTTTCCTCCCCAAGTGGCTTTTGGTCATGGTGTGTGTTTGTTTTTGTTTTCTGTTTTGTTTTTCGAAACAGGCTCCAAAGCTACACAGAGAAACCCTATCCTGGCACTCACTCTAGAGACCAGGCTGGCCTCGAACTCAGAGATCCACCTGCCTCCCGAGTGCTTGGTTTAAAGGCTGGGATTAAAGGCTTGAGCCACCAATGCCCTGCTTGGTCATGGTGTTTATCACAGTGATCAGCACTAGGTTTGTGGTCTGTCAAACAAAAATGCATTTTGTCTGAAACAGTTTTTCTGCTTGTTGAATAGGCAGGTTTTTTTATAAGGAACAAGGTTTTCTGAGGTGTGTTGGCCATCTAACTTGTTTAAAGCCCAGGAATAGGATGTTCTGGGAGACGCTAGGCGCCTCACCATCAGGAGTTGGTTCACATGACTTCCAGCCCGGCCACACAATTTCCTGAACTATCTACTCGATGTCTTTAGTTCTATACCTCAAAATCAGGATTAATAATGCCTCTGAGAAACATTCTGATTCAATTAGATGAATGTGAAAATATAGCTGGCACCCGCTTGATACTCAGTAACTACTTAACATAAGCCAGCTTGAGTTTGGAAGAGGCCATGTCTGGGATCATCCTGCTGACATAAATAACTTTTCCACTTTTATTCTAACCTTGCCTGCCTTCAGAAGTGTTATCAGATGCTGTGTACAGGTCTGCTGATTTTTTTAGTGAAGATAATGTGGACAATAGCAAATACAAGGATTAGCACACAAATAAAAGGATATCTACACAGCCAGAAGGTACTGACATGGGGCATCAGGGTGTGCCTGCCCAATTCTGCAATTCCCAAAGGGAAAAATGAGAGATCTTAACAACCTAATTGTTAATACATGGGGAAGGTGAGTTAGGGTCGGAGGAGGAATACCCAGCCTAGGCTTCTCAATTTTGACAGAAACCTGCATGGAGGGGAGGGTATGTAATCTAGCTCATCATTGTAGAGCTAAAGTCAGGGAGTATCACTACTGAAATTCCCATGTGCTGTTTTGGTTGAGCCAAACCTCCACTCTATGGACCATAAATGGCCATCACTATGCTTCACATCATCCCTTTCCCCTCTGAGAGGGACTCTCTGCTTCACTGCAACAGTTAGACTGAGGCCAAATGTTGGTAGCAGATGGGGTTGGCAGAGGAGAGCAGGAGAATGTGTCTGAAGGGAGAGATGCCATTTGGGCAGTTGAGCACTTCATGATCCCATGAGCCATGGAAGTTAAAACCTAAACTGGGAAGTGGTTGGCTTTGGTACTACAAGCTGTGATGTCCCTTATGATTCATGCCATGGCACTGTGCATCAGAATTCTGTGGACCTGTTCTTCCATTTCTAAACAGACATCTTTAACTGGGCTGTTCTTAACATCTCCATGCTCCATGATTCTCAGACTGTTTACTTCAAAATACTTTAACATATACTAGATATTTTGGTGTTGAGTGAATTCCTCCTAAAAGATGAGGGTCAAAGAGGGGCATATTGGAACTATCATTACGTACGTCATGTGGCAGGAGGTGCTAGTCTGTGCCCACTTTCCTTGTGGACCACTAGATGCATACAGGATTCAGCAGCTACCTCTGCAAGGATCCCTGTGCTGCGAAGCACTGCCTCCCCTAAAGTCCTGCCACAGACCATTTTCCCCACTGCCAATATCTTTGGTTTCTTATTCATGTGTCTAGACCTGGGGTAGTGTTATGATAAATCTTGCTGCCAAAAGCTGGCCAGTACTACTGCCACGTGGATGGACAAAATAATAGAGACATATTAGGTACAAATGCTGCTTGGCCAATGACTAGGACCTCTCATCTGTTAGCTCGGTCTTAAGTCTTATAAAATAGATTTATGATAATTCTTATTGGATGCCTTCCATTGGCATCCCTCCTTGCTGGTGGATCACTTTGTGCTTCTGGAGGAAGAGCAGAGGGGGGAAAGGGGACACTTCCTGTTTCTTCTTGCTTAAATGAGTCTCCTTGCTATGTCACTTCCTGCCTGCATCACCAATTCTCTACTACATTTTCCAGAATCATCTTTGACTGCTAGTCCTGTCTAACTTTCTGTCTCATTGGCCAAACAGAACTTTATCATCCAGTAAGACACATAACACAGAAGCACTTACCCGTCAGGGTAGTCTACTTGGCACTCATTTCAACCATGCAACCAACTTCTAGGAAACCTGATTTGACAAATATTTAATAAGAGTCTGTGACCCACATTATGCTAAGCAGCGGGCATTGACACATAGTTCCTTTAACCATTGGTTTTGTAGATGTCATTAAGCCTTTGACCCAGATGAGAAATCCAGGGCTTTAGCACTGAGCATGTTAGTGATTCAGTACTGAATCATGACACTATGAACAAATGATTTTAAAGTCTGAAGCTTTGAACAGTGACTGCTATCCAATGCTGCCTCAGTTTTCTGACAGATCTCAAACACTCTCTAGGGGGCTTCACTTTCCCCTACAAGCTTTTCTACCTGTGCAGTCAGACATCTGTGCCCAAATCATATGTCAAATCCCATTTAATAATTTCCAAAACCACAGAGCATAGGATATACAGATATTACTAGGAAGTATTTACACATAAGTGAGATTTTTCTGGAAAAAGTGACCTATTTTTGCTCACTGAAATGCAATATCTAAAATGGGAAACCCCACAAATAAACAATGTTGCTGATGGCATTGGGGTGTAACTCTTTACCTAATTGTAAGCGCTATTTTGGAAATTGATCTGGCAATAAATACAGTTACAGAAAATATTCATGTTCCTAACTCAGCATTTCATATCTGGGAACTGTGCCCAAGGACATAATTCTATATCTGAGAAAGGAAAGTCATTTCTATGTAGAACATATTCTCTGAAGGGTATTTTTAATAGGAAAATACTGGAAAGATCTTTAATAAGGAAATGAGCATTTGAGTTCTATTATATACAGTGGAGTGGATACTGCTCTTAAATGAGTTAAGGAAAACGACAGCAATAAGAAAAAAAAGACATGATGGAGCAAGTGGGGTGGGGGAGGATAGACTTCTATAATTGTGCTGTGTTTGGTTTTCTATGTAAATGTAGTGTAAATGGAAATATCCTGAAATCAATACTATATATAGTTTATATATAGATAGGTTTATGTAAATGTGGGGAGGATACCACAGATTATACATTAGATGCTTGATAGCCATAGGATAAATACATTAAATAGTCAAAACAAATTTCCTAATTCAGAAATAATGTTGAGGAAAACTGGTAAGTTTGACCTTTGTAGACACTTCAAATAAATGAATGCTTATCTCCTCCTCCTAGATTGGGTCTGCTATTTAAGTGGGAAGACTACCATAGCCAAAATTGAGCCACATAAAAACTCTTCGACTCTGCTATAACATTTCCTTGTGTTCCAGAGACTTGGTCTCAGTGCTTGTTTGTGAATCAAGAACTAGGGAATCCCAGCACTCACAATCATTGAAACTTGCAGTCTGCTCTGTATTGATTTTTATTGTATTTATGTAGAATACTCAAGAGCTCTGTCTGAATCATGCAAGCAATCCTATGAATTATGTCCTTTTTGTCTCATTATGATACTTTCAAAACTTCTTGGTCTAGGAATACTCTCATCCATATTCTTGACCTACAGAAATGACCATAGACTGTTGCTCCTAGACTCTCACAAGAATCCTTCATACCTGAAGGCTGATTCCTGCTCATCTCACTTCATTATCCAAAACCAGCCTGGAGAAGCACTCCCTGAGCTTTGCTACCTGTCACATTCCCAGCAGAACATCATCTAGCTATGGTCCAGGAGAGACCATCAGGGTTAGTCAATGCCAATGTGAATATTACAGAAGTATTAATTTATACAAATGCCTATCTCTAATGCTTGTCAAATCCTTTCTGCTTAAAAAATTACCAGCCACCAGCCACCCCCCACCCCCAGAGAAACTGCTATGCCTCCTGGCTTGAGATCCAAAGTGTTAGCCAGCATGATCTGGGCTTAAATATGCCTTCTCTGGCTTCTACAAGCATTCATAAGTTGGTAAGACAGAACTGCTAGGGTGGCTGGGATCTGGGGAGCAAGCTTAGAACCCCAGGTTACACCATTATAGATGCTGCTGAAATGCAACTTCCAGACCACCTATCTCAAATTGGCATCACTGGGAGAATCATGGCAGATGCAAATGTGCCGGAAGTCTGCCACAGGCCTGGCCAGGCTGCATAATACTACATAGGGTGTTAGTATCTGAACCTACCAGGATGTGGTTTCATGTCTGCCGATACTGCAGCTTCTCTAGAGCACCATCCTCAGATACACCCTTCACTTGAAATTAGTCCATATATCTAGGGCTCTTAGAGGCTCACATAGTCACTCAGGGCACTCTATTCAAGGTCAAGATTTAGGAAAAATTCCGACCTGGTGTTAGCAGCCCTGTAATTCTAGCTACTCCAAAGGATGAGGCAAGGAAGATTGCATGTACTGACCCAGCCTACAGAATACATGCTAGAAACACATAGGGAACTTAATGAGACCTGTCTCATGGCACAAAGAAATGTGAGAAGGCACAAGGTAGGTACTAACTGAAAGGATGCTCCCAATTCCAATAAACCTCTCCCTCTTCCCACTGAGCAGTCCTTGCCTTCTGCTGCCACCTTAACTCAATTCATCACAACACATGTCGCCTAATGCCATGAAATTCACACAGAGCAGTCTAACCTAAAGGACTAGATAAACTTGGCTCTGCACCATTGAGGGGTAAACACCCCTTTATGCTTCGCTCATATCCAGCTTCAGCCTTCCCATTAGTTGAGGGGATGGAGCAAGGAGAGGACTGGGTTTGTGTCCTTAGTGACACATTTATCTAAAACTAGGTTGGGCATACAAGATCATCTGTGCAGGAAACAATGTAAAAGCTAGAAACATATGCAAAGGAGAGAGAATTTCATACACTGTCCTCAGTTTCATATAACTTATAAAATCTCATTTGTTTTGAGACAGGTGGTACTACCCATAGTCCATGCTAGCTTTAAACTCTTTATGTAGCACTGTTACCCTTAAACTTATAATGCGCCTCCTGCCTCAGTCACTCCAGTTCTGGGATCATAGGCATGTGCCATTGCTATTGGCTAGATCAATTAATTTTAATATAACCCTATGTTAATCACATATTAATTAATTCTCAAGTATATGACATTTCTTCAGAGCTTATTTGTGCTTGATAGTTCCATTGTTCTTAGAGCATGGGATGTCCCAAATTTAAACATCTATCACATGCCTAAGGAACATCTAGGCATAGAAGCATAGCTTAGAAGCTACTTGGAAACTCCACTTTTAAAATCTTATATAAAATTGTAGATTTCTGTTCTGGTCCTTGCTAAATGGCATCAAGAATCAACCCCCTTGAACTTAGATTTTCATGACTTAATGTCACCATGGAGACTCTTGCTTCCAATATTACACCATGAAACTCCTGTGGCTTTGCTACATTTATCCTGTACCTGAACTCACCACAAGGGTCTGAAATAATTATCTCAGGGTTACATTACCTGGACAAGCACCCTAATTCATTTTTCTGGGAGGGCTGAAATGTGCAGATCTAGGCCTCACCTTGAACATACCATTAGGCTAATTTCTATCATAGGTTTGAGATGGGCACATTAGGGGAGACTATTAGAAAGAAATCTCATTAGTGACAACCGAGTAAACAGCTTATGTGGGGGAGGAGGGAGAGTTTAGCGAACTATTTTTAGTTCCTGCTTTGAAAAGGATAGCCCAGAAGAGGTCACATGTTTCTATAGAACCTGTCTCTCATATAGATAAATAGACTCTGTTCCACTTCTGAAATTGGAAACTGTACCACCAACCAAAACAGGAGGAAGCATATGACATCACCAATATGCCCTGTTTCTGATGTTTGTCTCCAAGAATCTTAGTCACTAGAAATTCCTCTTAAATATGCAACCATCTTAAATGTAGAGGGCTCACATCCAGAGAACTGACCTGCCCTACTTCTGGATACCTGGAGTTCCAGGTACAGTCTGTCCCCTCCTATATGGGCGCTAGAGAAGGAACCAGGTGAAGACTGTTAAGCCCTAGCTCTCATGACTGAATGTCCATAAGGAAAGCCAACTGTGCAAACACACAGTGCTTGCACTCTCACACTTTTTCACGTACTGAACTATTCAAGGATGTCAAATAGGTAATCTGAGAGAGGATTTGTCCAGACCCTACCTTTCTTTCTGTGGTGACACTACGTAAAAGAGCAGCACAACATTGATGGTAAATGATGCTAGTTACTTTTGTTACCTTGACACATCTTGCAGTCCTCTTGGAGGGACTTACTAGCCAAATTTTCATCTCCCATCAGATTAGATTGTGTCCACAGTCCTCTCAGACCACGGTAGGCAACTCTTGATGTATGAAGGCTCAGCCCACGGGGCAGGGTCCTATCTCTGCACAGGGGGTCCTGTGCTGCACAATTAATGATTCTAGCATGTTGTCACATGTTACTTCCCCTATTCCAACTTAGGAAATATTTGCTTGATTTCTGAGGCAGGGACTGTTTTCATGGCAAATTTACAGATGTGGAGGCCAAATTGTGTATTCATCTTGGACTTCCCAGTTAACCTTGGGCAAACATACCCTGCTTAAAATTCAGATTAAGCTTGGTCTTTCCTTCTGATTCAGCACTGTAAGTGCAATGGAAGCAGAAGGGCTTCCTGAGTGGGTTTTGATGGACAGTACATTTATACTGGTCTCAGTCCTGGAACCTCTGGGTCATCTGCCTCTCTTCATTTGGTTTGAGCTAATGTGCTGAACAAATGCATTCTAAGGTCTCGATCTAAACCCTGGCCAAGTAAAGTTGGCATGCAACTGTCGGCCAGAGCTGGAGAAGCATGCAGACTTCTCATTCAACTCTGTCTGGGGCTACAAAATCCCATGGGCTTAAAACTCATATTCAGCACCATGGACAGAAAGGCTCACTTCTTGGCATTTTTGTCCCCAGTCGTGCAGAGGGCACGTCTGCAACTAAATCTATTTTCCCTTAAACCTTTTAATTACTGTAAAAATAGAAGGCACTCAACCCCAGTTATCCAACTTGATAGCCTGTGCATTAATGCACATTATTGATGGTTGAGTGTAGGAGATGGGGCCCTGAAGTGAGCCATCAACAACCAGGATTAAGGGTAAACTGGATGTAAACTTTGGCAAGATATTTATCAACATACACCGAATATCTTTGGACATGGATGCTATGCTGTTCATTAGACAGGGTTGAGCTCCCCAGACCAGCTGCCTCGGCATAAGGATTGCAATTTGGGAACTAGAGTCAGCAAGTGACTAGAGCCAGTCACTGCATGAAAAAAAAATCTAGAATGTCATGTGATAATAGAATAGCTCAATGAGTGATATAGGAGACAATTTCACAGACACCACATCAGCAAGTGTTGGCTGGACAATTATGGCTTTCAGTCTTGCTCTGCCATTGGTGGTATCTCCATTGTGTTAATGAGTAGGCTAGATTATGTCCACTGTCCACTCAGTGTCAGATATTTCACATGTGACTAATAATTTCTCTTCCAGAGTATGAAGATTGAGTATGAAGATTGAGCATTTGAAGAGGCAGAAGCTCTTCAAGAATAAGTTTTATGACTTCGTATACTTATTTCCCCGCAATCCAATATAATGGAGCAGATGACTTGCACTGTTCATGTTCACTTACTTAAATCTAATCTGCAAACAGAGCTTCACAATGTGAAACATAAGAGGTATAGCCAGGGATGGTCAGGGGCCGGTGGGATGTTGGGGGTGGGAGGGAGAAAGGATTGACATCTGAAGCAAGATTGTTCATAATTTGAACTAATAAAATAAAATAAAGAGGTATAGCCAGGTTCTAGTTCAAAGTTCTTTGTTTTTACAGGCTGCTCTCATTCTAAGACATTGATATCCTAGATGGCATCACTCCAAGCAGAGCATGAATCACTGCTAGGCAGAAAGACCAGTGGCTGAACAGAAATCTATTCTCCAATTAGAGCTTGGATGGAGTTAGAAACGCCACCATTCCTCTCCCGTCCCACTTAGCTGCATATTAGTGAGACAGGTCTCTGTCCAAACCTGGCAGACTCCTCAATTCTTACACAAGGACCTTGACTTTTCCAGGATGTCTTACAATCCCACATTCATTGAGCTAGTCATAGGGCAGCTCCTTAATGGAGGGAGGGGGTCATTTTTGCCTTGTACTTCAAGGGTACTTGGTAATGTCTAGAATTAATTGGTGTTTACAACTGGGAATGTACAGCTCAGAGCAGTTGCCAAGCCTGTTGATGAGGGTTCAGTCCCATGGGGAAAAATGCATGGGTAGGGTTCAGAGATGCTGCTTACCACCATTAATAAATACACAAGGCAACCCCAACAATTACCCAGTCCAGAAAAATTGACAGTACTGAGATCAAACCCTAAGGTAAATTCAGGGCTCAAACCTTTCCTTCCCAAAAGTGACTGGGATTTGATTCTCTCCTCGCAAAGGATTAAAGTACCTTTGTGCTACACCCCAAACAGGTAGAATAGAAGACAAAAGATGTCAGTCTTCACATCTCTTTATTCATTGAATTGCAGTTCACTAGTTTCTGTGTCCTACAATTGAACCCAGGGTAGGAGAGGACCAGACCTGGCAGGCAAGAGCTAGTACTACATCCTCTTTCCATTAAAATTTTATGTATATATTGGTGGTGTATACTCAGGTGAGTTCTGGTACACAAGAAGGCCAGGACTGTTGGATACTATGGAGCTGGAGTGACAGGCAGTTGTGAGAGCAGCAGTCTCTTAAGCACTGACCATCTCTCTAGACTGCCCTTAGCACTTTTTAAACCCAATACATAGAGCCCTGTGTTTATCATGGTAACTATGGAACAGAACTTGCCACCTTTGTTCCATACAACATCTTACAACAGTTTGACAAACCATAGTCTTACCACCAGTGCAATTCCTGATGCATCTGGAGAATATAAGTTGCTTTTGTTTTCTGATAAAACCACAAAGGTGGTTATAAAGGCAGCTGGTATCCTAGGTAAAGGGTGCCTCTGACCACTATGGGCAGTGAACTTTAGCAGGGTGAAGTAAAGAAGGTGCCCAGTGATTCCCGGGCCACTTTCAGCTTCTGAAAGCTTGCCAGGCCACTGACAGCAAGTGGTAAGGATGTTGTCCCTCTACCTCTGACTTGAAGATAGTAAATGATAATACACCAAGTCCTTGTCTGATTTTTCAAGTATCACATCTCTTTGGAGTAAAACACCTGACAAAACCAAGGAAGGGTGATGGAGGATGTCCTTCTGTATATATGTTTATCTTATTGGCTGAATAAAGTACTGATTGTGTAGTAGCCAGGCAGGAAGTATAGGTGGGGCTATGAGATGAGAATTCTGTGGAGAAGATGCAAAGAGAAGCTGCCAGAAACACTATGTAGCTACAGGGAAGATACAATGTCTGGGCATTCTCCAGTAAGCCAAGACTACATGGAGATACAGAGTTTAATAGAAATGGGTTAATTAAGAGAGCTAGCCAAAAAGCTCAAGGCATTGACCTAACAGTTGATAATGAATATAAGCCTCAGTGTGTTTATTGGGGCTAAATGGGGCTGGGGGACCTGGCAGGATGGAACCTCCATCTACAGAAGGGTTTGTGTCGCTCCATTGAGGGTACAGTCCACCAAGGTGGAAAAGGCATGAAGCAGCTGGTCACATGGCATCCACAGTTGGAAAGTGGAGAGAGATGAATGCTGATGCTCAGCTAACTTTCTCCTTTTCATCCAGTCTGGGGCCTCAGTCCATGGAATGATGCCACCCACACTCAGGATAGGACTTAGCACCTCTGCTAATCCTATCTAGATCCTCAGACCTACCCAAAGGTTTGTCTCCTAGAGTATTCTAGGTCATTAAAGGTGGACAGTATTAACAGTCACACTTGAATTTAGGATAAATACACTCAGAACCATAGTTATATCTGAGATCTTAGGGGCAGGCACACACATCCTCTGTTGATTGATAGCATCTATTGTCTATGCAGCATTCCTTGACTTGGTCCTTGCATGGTTTTCCCCCTACTATCTGCTCAGCTCCTTTGCTTGGTGAGGCATGCACACACGTTCCTGTATGGCCACTGGTCCTCAGTCATGGAATACTCCTAACCATGCATGCTGCACAGGTTGGCTACCATTACACTTCAGGACATTCTGGGAGGGCACAAGAAAGCCTTTTTGCAACACCACTCGGCTCTTGCTACTTTTTTCCACTTGGAGCTTCTTCACCCCACTTGTCCTCTGCCAGTTTTATGGGCCTTGTGAAAAATGAAGCAAACAATAAAATACAACAGACTCGTGATTATGCAGTTCCCAGTGCTGTTTGCTGCCGAGTCAGCAAATGCAGTAAGCTATGTTTCCTTTATTTGCTTGCTGGATTTTTCCCCCAGGGTCACAGGTGTGAAATGAGAGTATAAAGACCTTATGAAACCCTATTTATTGTCATGTGTTTGTGATGGAGATGCTGGGGGAAATGATTTGCTGGAAATGCCAGTATCCAACAAAATCTGGATGGGGAATTTGCTGCTTGCTTTTTCTTCCACATCTCTGTTCTGAGCCATCATGCTTATCTTTCATTTTCCCTGTAGGCCACAAAAGAATTCCTATCCTAAAATTCAAATTCCCTCTCCAGCCTCTTGAATTAAACTACCATGATGAAAGTGAGACCACTTTAGAAAGTGGTCTCAAGGAACTATTCCAAAATTTTTCAAAAATTTTAACCTTCATAATCCTTGAATGGGGGAAAGCCTTTGAGATAGGTGCTGTTAATGCTGCTAATGATACTTAAGACATTGTCAGAAATGGGACAACAGCCAGATGTAGGTGTAGCAATCCTAAGAACTTGGGAGGCACAAAAGCCTGTGCTTCTACTGCCCTGGATTCTTCTTCAGTGACTCCTAGCACCTCCCTAACCATTAATCTTCAGAAGTCCTGTCGCCGACTCAGACCTCTGAGCTCATCTCACCTTGTTTTCACACTGCACAACTGAAAATAAGTTTGTTTGTGGTATTATGGAGGAAAATCTTTAGGATGGATGGGTGATGTTCACTTTCATGTCAGCATAAGGCAGGGCTGTCATAAGTCATGTTATCTTCATAAACTAGTACCTTCAGTGGTGTGCACTTCCTCTTCAGGTGTGAGCACCTGCAGCATTTTATTTTGTTCACGTCTCCACCAGAATGTCTTCTCATTTTACATGGCTGCCTCATCATCCATCTGGCTTATAGTTCTACTTACCACTAGCCTACTTTCATCTTTTGTGTTCTTCAAAAACTCAATGTCTTCTGTCCATGGTTTTATTACTTCTAAATGTTTTCTTAAGGCCGGGCATTGGTGGCACATGCCTTTAATCCCAGCACTCGGGAGGCAGAGGCAGGTGGATCTCTGTGAGTTTAAGGCCAGACTGGTCTCCAGAGCGAGAGCCAGGATAGGCTCCAAAGCTACAGAGAAACTCTGTCTTGAAAAACCAAAAGTTAAATGATTTGCTTAAAATTTGGCAGGTACAGGACTGCCAGACTTCCACCTTCAATCTACTCAACTAGCTGCCTTCAGAGGGAAACTGGATCTCTACAGTGTCCCGTTTTACCCCTGAGATCTCTGCTTATGCCATTCAGCCCTGGATGTGCCTGTGTATTGGGTGTGGTTATTAGAACCATTAACTCCTTTGCTATCCTCAAAGCAAGCCTGGAATAGTAATGAGAACTCTGCACGACTAGTTTAGAGGAATACAAACTAGCTCAAAGAGAAAAATATTAAATGTTCTTTCCACAAAGAAATGATAACTGCTAGAGGTGGATATGCTAATTATCCTGATTTATTAGACTCTGCCTACATGTATAAAACATCACACAATACGCCATAATACAATTACTGTGCATCAACTAAAAGCTCTTAAAATGTTAAACATTCAATGTACGCAGCAACCGAAAACCATTATTTTCTTCCTTTGCTGTTTTCTTTGCTTGGAGTGTTTTTGAGCTCCTAGGGAATAAAACATAGATGGTGGAGATCTGCCAGCCTCCACCTTAGCTGCTAACATCTCCTGAAAAGAACAATAGCCGCAGTCTTTTGGGGCTCTAGGAAATTCATGTAGCAGAGAACGGTTACTTGCTAAAACACAGATCTACTGTGTATCAGAAAATTCTAGAGGTACTTCATGCATCCTGTCCTTTTTTTTTTTTCATTTGTAGCTTCTGGGTTTTGTTTCATCCTTTAATTTTTTTTCCTAGAAAAGAAAAAATGGAACCAGAGGAATTTATGACAAACTGTCAGTGTCAGAATGGCAGGGATAAGAGAAAAAAGGCCAGAGGAATGGAAATCTAATAAAAAGTGGGTTCCAAATCACAAGGAACTATCCACAGGGTCAAGCACTTATTGACTTTGGCATGCATGTTTGGTGCCTGGTCTTCTGGCCTGCTCCCTCAGATGCAATGTTAAAGAGTGGCCACACACTTCAAAAACCTGCCGATGATAAGCTACTTCACAGAAAGGTAGTCTTAATTAGCTTCTTGACTTTGTGCTCAGGCATCACCTGGCAGCTTTTCTTGCCTTGGAGGGTCTGGAAGAATGGGAGAGTCATACTGGGGCACACTTTGGCATCACAGCAGGGAACTCCAAGCAGATGCTTTCTTATGGGCACACTTGGTCTTCATCTGCACAGCATTTATCCACATATTCCCCACTCTTTCTGGCCAAAGAATGGGGAGGTGACAGTCTTCTTGTAGTCACAGTTCAGTGACTGTATTCAGTCTGCATTCTTGCTCAAAATGTCTGTCATCTTCAGGGTGAGAGGAGATTGAAATACATCTCCCTTTCAGCCTCACTCCAAAGAAGCTCACAAATGAACAAGAACAGCTTGCCTATCTGGATCCAAGCTACAGGCCTTTCAAATTCCATCCACCTTATGCCCCAGGTCTCCAGGTAAAACAACAAAATAAACAATAAACAATAAAACTGGACCGAAGGCAAACAGAACAGTTAGAGTAAAAGTCCAGTAGCACACCACAAGACAAGCATACATTCCAGAAGGGGAGAGGGGCATGCAGCAATGTGTAGCCCCAAGTCACAGGCTAGGGCACACATTGACTCTGAAGGCTACAGCTAGGCCTGCACATCTGACAGAGTCCTGACACCAACCTGATAGGCCTCTGGGTGGAATATTGTGGAGAGTGGAGGGTCCTGCCCTGCTTGGCCCCTGTGCCTGAATTGAGGCCAGGTTACATCTCAGTGCCACAGTTCTAAGGAGCACCATGCTGGCCAGCCAGCCAGACCATAGTTCAGGCCCTTAGGGGCCATGTGGCTCTGTTCCACAGAAAGGCCCCAGGGAGCCACAGCTGCCTGGAAGGAGCCAGGACAGAAAGCCTGCATTCCTTTGGAGAGACTGGAAGGAGTGACTATAGTCTTGGAGGGAGCTCTGGTCCAAAATATTGCAGAGCCCTAAGGGATGGGCTCCATTTCTGAACAACCATATCCCCTGTTTTTAGAAAGAGCATGGCTGCTATTGCTTGGTTTTGGTTTTTCCTTTTAAAACCTTTTCATATTAAAAGGTGAAGGGACTGGAGCACTCGGTCCCCTTCACTGGGGTCCTTGATAGGATCAGTCTCTTGCCTGCTTCTGTTTCCTTGCCTGGCTCCAACCACAAGAAGCCAGAACAGGGCAGGAGAGCAACTGTTCTGCTCCCCAACAACAATGTCTTCTCTCCAGAAAACCAGAACACACTTGAGGAGTGGCCCAGAGACTAAAGTGCAGAGAATCCACAAAGTGGACAGCTGGGCCTGGGGCGCTCTAGAAGGAATGAGGGAGTCAGCCCAGAGAGAGAAGTGGTACAAATGCTGGGCCTGGCAAAGTGAATCTACGTGCCACAGTCCCCTTCCCTTTGTGCCCTCTTGGCACCTCTCTCGGGGACTGTCCACTACCAGCAGCAACCCAAGGAAAGTCCCAGTCCCAAAGACATGGCCAACAGAGGGAGGAAACTTATCTGACCATCCATGGTTGGAAGGAGCTTAGTGAATAGAAAAGGAGCAGAGGGTTCTAGGAGGGGAAAGAGTGCATTTTATAAAATCAGAGTCCTAGCTATGTGGAGAGGGACAAATGGACAACCCTAAAGGCAGAGTGTTACCTGGGGGAGGTTTGGTGAAGATGGTCGGAGTCTTAACCAGTGAGACCTGCTAGGGGAAGTGGCTCTTCTGGATGTAAGAGGAGCTGTGGCACTGGGGGAAGGGTATCTGAGGGAGAGGGCCCCGGCTGGCATTAGGGCGTGTAGGCAGGGGGTGCCGGGAACTGGTTGACTTCCTACTCTGCTGGGGAGGGGTCATTTTCTTCCATCTCAGACAGTAACTCCAGTGCTTGCTCTTCTTCCTCAGTTGGATAGTGGCGCAGGAGGTTGGCTGCTGAGGCTCCACCAAGCTCCTGCCACCAGGTAGAAGCTAACAGCAAAGGTGACATAGACTTAGGAGCCATGGTACTTCTTATGCTGTTGCTGCTGGGCCAGGATGAGCTCAGAAGCCCAGTAGGAAAAGCCAATGACGGTAGCACACTGTAGGACAGTGAGGATGTGAGTGAAGGCATAGTGACGAGTAATCTTCAGAGCTGGATGCTTGGGCCCAAAGATATCCAAAAGGAATGCAGACAGACTACACAGGATGCCCAGGAAGCAGACGGCACCAATGACCCTCAGGAGCAGCACTGTCTGGGGATTCATGCAGAAATCGGTCAGTAGGCCTCAGAGCCAGGATGGCATCACTCCGCCTGCTCACAAGCTTCTCAGCTGCCTGGGCCAAGCGATCCCAGGCCCCAATCACCTCCTGTCCTCTTTAATCTTAACAGGGAACCGCAAGTAAATCCCATAAGTCAGTAGCAGACTTGGCCTATCCCCATCCCTTATTTACCATGTCACTGCTCCTTTCTCCCAGAGCTCCACAGAGACGAAGTATCCCGGAGAGCCCAGCCCTTCAACAGCAGGAGCAAGGAGCCAATGCACAGGCTCCCAGCCACCAGAGGGCACTGTGTGGCTGGAAGAGATGGCTACCTGACTCTGCAGCTGCCTCCAAGCCCGGCTCTGAGAGGCTGCTTTAGGATTCATGGTAACAGAACTTGAGGAAAACAGCACAATTTAGAAAAATAAAACCAGCCCACATCTTTTCCTACTCAATAGGTTTTATAGTCCATCAGAACCTACCCTCCATGGTGCTCCGAAGCAGAGTGACTCAGCCACCCATCAGATGACTTCAGTGTCCACCTGAGCTTGTTTTATAACCAGGCTCATTGTCCTCATCCTGATGCTGAACACTGGTCACAAGAGCAACCTTAGAGCCGCCATGACATAGGGCTTGCTCCGAAGTGGGCACTGGGTTTTCCATTCTTTGCATATTTATACTGGAGGCAATCATACTTCTGTCTTTTGTAGAACGAGAAGTGGCTCAAAATAAGTAAGCTCTGATCAGAAATGGGAAGCCAGCATTTGTTAAGTCTGTTTGACACTAGAGTATAGGGGGAAATCCTTGCCACACCCACTTGGGGCTGGCTACAGATAACCCTAACTACACCCGCTTGGGGCTGGAGACAGATGTCGCTGACCACACCTGCTTGGGAGGGGAACATACATGGGGACCCCTTCTTCTCTTGCTCCCTGCCACCTGTCTAGGCTGAACTGTGTGAGTAGTGTTTTCTGAAATAAACTAACTTTATAATCTAGACCTGACTCATATTGCAATATACTTTATCTGATGTTAGTGATCCCAAGCCCCTGTCCTTTCCTGAAAGGATCATCCACGTGGTTCTCACTGGGACTGCCCATCAGTCTCTGGGAGCTGCAAGCTGCCATGAGCTGCCTTCCTGCAACTAGTCTTTCATCCCCATTGGTCTCACCAGGAGAGTTTTTCTTTTCTGCAGGACTCCAAACCAGAAAAAGCGCTACCACCGCAGTTTCCGCCACCTACAGCATGAGAATATTAAAGGTTTAGAAGCACATGTAGATGAAGAAATAAGGAAACTTAGAATCTCACATGATTCATGAAATTCACTGTCTTCATGAGACTACAGTAGCCAGGCTACAAGCCTGGGATGACTCAAATGGATTCATTCCAACCTGATGCACATACTCCACCCAAACAGGAAAACTCTAAGGTTGTTGTGTGTACACCACTGGTGTTCCCAGCAACTATGATAGAAAAAATGCTGTAAAAAAAAAAAAAAAGCATCTGCATGGTCAGATGGCATATCAACAGGAACCCAAACAACTAAAAGATCTCAAGGGAATCAAGGAGGTCTGTTTCATATGGTCTCCATAGGCCATATATCAAAGAATTCTTAAATTCATGGGCAACCTTCAATAGGATAATGCCCACTGATTGGGAATGCCGAGTATCAGCTGTGCTTGAAAATTCATCTCCGATACAATGGAGAGCTCTATGGAGGGAGGAAATAAAGCCATTGAGCTTCAAGTCATAAAGGTTATATGAAGCTCCCCAAGATAAGATTCTCAGTGAGGGTATTTATGCTGACACACAGGTTCAGGCTGGATATGATCATATATTGTCCTTATGCAGGACAGAAGTCCTAAATGCCTGGGATGATTCGTGAACCAGGAGAAAGCATAGAGACCTATAGTAAGATAGAACAGGGACCAACAGTTCAGTTCCATGACTTATTACAAAGACTATCCAGGACAGTAGAATTACACTTAACAGATCCAGAACCTAGAAAAGTGGTCATATACTCTCTAGGTTATGAAAATGTAAACCTTAATATATGCAAAAGAATACTTTTATCTTTAATTTGGCACCACTGGAAGAATGGGTTTTGCATACAGGTAATCTCAACTACAATGTCCAAGATACAGGAGCTTGGGTAGGAGAGGCAATGTCAAAAGGTTTAAAAATGACAACAGGAGCTTAAACATTCTAAAGGTAATGATACAGAGGCTTGAGAAGAAACAAATTCCAGAGGTCTAAACATACACCAAGAGGACAGATGCTATCACTGCAATGTAACAGGAACGTGGGTAGGAAAAGAAATCCCCAGAGGGCCAAGAAGGCACCAGGAACCTAGATGTTTCAACTGTGGTAGAATAGGACATCCTAGGAGAAATTATAGGCAAGGGAATTTCAACAATGCCTCATATAGAAGGCATCCAACCTCTGGAGTATGTAGGGGATGTGGTAAGGGCAGATACTGGACCAATGAATGTAGACCGAACAGAGACATACAAGGAAACCCATTACAATTGGGAAACTCCTTTGGGGGCCTCTGAGAGTCCCCCACAATGAGAAAGGTCAGGTCATTCCCAGTCACTGTGGAAGGACAATTTCTCACAGGATGAATAGATAGTACATTGCCTGTTGTAAAAAATGGTACCACTCTAGATGGTAGTTTGGCTAGTGATGAGGAATCAAATGTGACTGGAGATGAAAAACACATTTTGGCAAACCTATCAAGAAACCTCAGCTGAAAGTAAGAATAAATAATAAAGTTATTATCAGTCTGGACACTGGGGCTGATGTAACTATTATAACCCAGAAGTCCTGGCCTCAGACATGGCCTCAGAGAGGTGAATGTTCATTTTTTATGGATTGAAACTCGATCTAGAATATGTCAAAGTGTATACTGGGTTGTCTGCATTGGATCAGAAGGTCAGAGAGGGAGGTTAAAACCATATTTAGCAGACATTAGCTATAAATCTCTGGGGTTGTGACCTTTCACAGCAATGGAATACCCAGATTAACATTCTTCCAGCATCAGATACAAATCATATACAACCTATAGATCGTAGACAAAATATAGTTTGGCACTATGGAAAATAGATACCAAACATATAGGCTGTAAATACAAAGTACAAATGAGAAACCTTCAGAAGAACCAAAGGCTCTACCCTTAAAATGGCTTACAGGCGAAGCTGTCTGGGTAGAACAATGGCCTATGACCTCTGAGAAGCTAGATAGAGGCTTTAGAAAGCTATTGCAGGAACAGCTAGTGGCTGGGCATATAGAAGAATCTACCAGCCCTTGGAATTTCCTATATTACCAAAAAGTAGTCGGGTAAGTGGAGAATGCTGACAGACTTGCGAATCATCAATAAAGTAATTCAGCCTATGGGCTCTCTGCAGCCTGGAATTCCTTTGCTTTCCTTGATTCCTAAGGGATGGCCAATCATAGTCATTGACATGAAAGATTGTTTCTTTCCCTATAAAAGAAAATGATAGGGAAAATTTGCTTTGACCAACGCCTAATAATTCACAGCCAGTTAAGAGATTTCAGTGGAAGGTTTTGAAACAAGGAATGCTAAATAGTCCTACCTTGTGCCAGCACTTTGTACAAAACTTTGGAGAGAATTCGTAAGGATTTTCCACAATCTATTTTTATCATTTTATGGATGATATTTTATTATCAGATTCTAATAAACATTAGAATGGATGTTTGAAACAGTGAAGGAAGTTCTACCTCGTTGGGGATTACAGACTGCCCCAGAAAAGATACAAAGAGGAGATTCTATTAAATATTTAGGTTACAAGATAGACTTACAAAGAATCAGATCTCTAAAAGTACAAATTAGAAGAGATTGTTATCAAACTCTTAATAATCTCAGAAGCTACTAGAGGAAATTTCTCAACCACGGACAATAATTGGAGTGGAAGGACATGACTTAAACCATTTAAAACTGTCCCTTAAAGGGGATAAGGACTTAAGCAATAGGCAAATTTTCCTCTTCAGCAGATAAGAATTACAATGGGTAGAAAGCAGGAATACTGGATGTACATGTTAGACCTTGTGGACGCTAATTTAGACTATTCTGGTTATTTTAACATCCAGAAAATACCCTTCAAGGATTCGGATGCAGATGGAAGATATTATATTGGAATGGATATTTCTGCCACATAAACAGAATAAAAAGCTAAAGACATACATAGGAAAGATTTCCGATTTGATTCTAAAGGGCAAATTAAGACTTTGTCAACTGACTGGAAAAGATCCAGAAGAAATGATAGTACCTTTTAACTAATGAGGAAATTTCCTCCTTATGGAAGGACAATGAATACTGGCAGATAGCTCTTACTGACTTTTTTGGGAACAATTGGCAACAATCATCTCAAAACTGACAGAATTAGATTCACATGACAATCTGGATCCTTCTACGTATTGTAAGACAAACTATTTCTGGAGTTCTTATCTGCTATACTGATGCCAACAAATGAGGTAAGGCAGGATATAAATCAGGAGAGGTAAGTAAAGTAGTTCAAAGTCCATATACCTCTATACAGAAGGCAGAATTATACACCGATTCTTGTGGTACTTAAGGATTTTCCAGAGCCTCTTAATATAGTTACTGATTCTCAATATGCAGAGACATTTTTACACATCGAGACTACAGATTCATTCCTGATAATACATAATTAACTTCACTGTTACAGGACACAATCAGGAACAGAATGAATCCTGTATATATAACACATATCAGATCCCATACGGGCCTGCCAGGCCACTAGCACAAGGCAATGATGAGATTATTTATTAATAGGAAGTGTGCTAGAAGCCTCATAATTTCATAAGAAACACCATGTAAATAGCAAAGGTTTGAAAAAGAATTTCAGCACTTGGCAACAAGAGAAGGAGATAGTGAGAAATTGTCTTACCTGTTCACTTTATAATCGAGCTCCATTGCCAGCAGGCTGTAACCCTAAGGGCATTTGAAGAAATGAGGTTTGGCCAATGGATATCTTTCACTTTACAGAATTTGGAAATTTGAAATATGTGCATCATACTATAGACACATTCTCAGAGTTCCAATAGGCTACTGCTCTTAGATCTGAAAAGGTCAATTCTGTTATTACACACCTGTTAGAGGTGATGGCCGTTATGAGTATACCTACACAAATAAAAACTGACAATGCTCCAGCCTATGTCTCCAGCAAATTGGAACAGTTTTTCCGAATATTATTACATAAAGCATGTCACCAGTATAACACACAATCCTACAGGATAAGCAGTGGTAGAAAGATCTAACAGAATACCGAAATAAATACTCCATAAACAGGCTGGGGGAATGAAAACCCCCAAACATAAGTTACATAATGGTTTATTAACACTAAACTTTCTTAATGCTAATGAGAAAGGACAAACAATGCAGAAAGACATTGGGCTACAGAAAAAACTGCTGAACTAAATCAGCCAGTATTCTTCAAAGATGTATTGACCTCAGGATGGAAACCAGGACATGTGCTATGTTGGAGAAGGGGTTTCGCCTTTGTTTCCACAGGAGGAGAAAAACTTTGGATACCATCAAAATTGATCAAGATTCGAGTCAAAAAAGAAAAACCTCTTGAGTAGAAATGGCAGGTAATCTACCATGGTATATCTCATAAACAGTACAGAAACCTCCCAAAGTAAAGGGAACTGTTTTGTTTATTTCACAGGAAAACTTATATCCAGAAGGCAAAAGACCACTGCATGGGTGGAAGAGAAGGCAGCTATATCCGTTGAACAAAAGGAAATTGTCACATGATGAACTCCACAGATACATCTAAATCTATTTCTCTTTATTTCCTAGTCCCCATTCAATTAAACCAATGGTGGCTTTAGAGTTTGATTTGGCTTTTCCTCCTCTAAATCTAGCATGTTGCTAAAACAAAATTCAGAGTTTCTGTACTATATCAAGAAGCCAACTGATGAAATACAGAATAAGAAAACTGGACTGTCACTTGTCTCTTCTTGGCTCTTTCTCTCAAGGTATACATTCCCTCAAAATTCTTATTTTCCCATTGTTGCCTTTCCTGGTATGCATACATGTAAAAGTAAAGATTTCTCTAACATTTATGTTTGAGTTCCACACAGCCAATGAAGAACTGCCTAACAGAAATCCCTAAACTCTCCAGAAAGAAAATGGGCCACACCTCCTTGAGTCCACTGAATCCAACTTGATTCATTTGAATTGACACTCCGGCCAGAGCTTCAGGTACTGACTCCAGTCAACACAAGAACTTCAAGACAAGTATTTCAACCTAGACCTCCAATCAAGCATCTCCCATTAATCACAGACTGGATACAATCCACTCAAGACTTTCACTATAGTAACATTTTCTTCCTACAGGACCCCACGAGGCTATCGTTGTCCCATTTCAGCAGGAAGTAACTTGGGGAACAGTACACCCCACTTCCCCACTGTCACTAGGATAATATACACCTAGTTAGGGCTAGTTTCCTATTGTTTAAGGTCATTGGAAGGAGGTGTTCAGGCTTGGACATCTCTTTCAGATGACTTTAAGGTTTAATTGGAATAGACATAGTTAGGGTGTGATATAAGCAGACTAATATATCGTCTGGTAATTCACCTTTATGATAATTATAGATACTTTACACTGTTTCTTAATCCTCTTTTAGACTAAGAGGAGAATTGTAGGGGGAAATCCTGGCCATGCCCACTTGGGGCTAGCTACAGGTGTTGCTGACCATGCCTGCTTGGGCAAAGGTTTAAGAGTGAGGGGTGTGAATGTGGGACCCCTTCTTCACTTGCTCCCTGCCCCCTGGCTAGGCTGACCTGTTGAGTAGTATTTTCCTAAATAAACTCCCTTTATAATCTAGACCTGACTTCGTATTGTGATCTGCTTTACTAGAGTCTGATTGTTTCAACAGAAACCAGATGCCTTCTACTTCTCAGATCAGCTTGAGTTGGAAGTCTGATATGCCCGGGCATTCTTCAACTATTCATCTCCTGTATACCCAGTTTCTGAATATGCAAATCTCATACCAGGGTTATTCTGAATTATTGACGTAGGACCAAGAGGATGGGAAACAACTCCAAATGGTATCCAATAAAAAGGAAGTGGCCAAAACTAATGGATGACCAATAATGGCAGGCTGGAAAAAAGCCTTACAAAAGCAGGCCCTGCTTGTGAGCTCTGTCCAGACCTATGATCAATATTCTCTACATATCCTCTAGCTTAGACTTCAGGGGGCTTTGGAGAACTGATCTTGTCTGTATTGAAAGGTTTGTCAGATTTCCCCGGGATTGTGTATAGATATTCCTGTGTCAGTGGGCACTAAACACAGAAATGCCAGTTTCCTAGACCAAAGGGCCAGTCACTTGGGAACCCAAGCAGTATATATGGAGAGAATGGAAGTACCAGCAGAAGAGTCTGCATGGCACCTTGGATCTGGAGTGGGCATGTGGACTGGACTGAATCCTCATCCTGCTATTCTACCTTGAAGTTGCAGCTGCCACTCACATCCTCTAAATCTTAGGTTTGTTTTCACTTGGAAAGTAATAAATGGGATCCAACAGGCTTTGTCTGGCTTTCTTAGTTTAATAACAATTGATTGCTTTGCTATATAGGCCATGCTGCAGCTCATCTACAAATCTTATTTTCTAATCTGCAATATCATGGTCCTTGGAAAAAACGCAGTGCCTTCAGAGCACTGGCAGAAGGATTAGAGACTGTTCACCATCCCTTGTGTCAGTTCAACATAGGACAGTTACAACTATAATTAGCAAAATACATGTGTGTAACAGAAAACAAAAACCATAACAGCAATTCCTTTGGGTACCATACAGCATCCCAGTGACTTTCTTCCGTCCATAGCATCTGGGATGGAGAGATCCAAAGAGTTCAGTAAGAGCCCCTTCCATGAGTCATCATTACCTGCCATCATTTCCCTGCCTTGGGAGAAGGTAGATGGCAGACGGATCAATGAGGCCCCAGAGTGGCCATGCTGGGGGTGCTCATTTGTTCATCTATGTAAAGATGATAGGAGGCTGAACAAGAGGAAGCAAAAAGCCACCCATCACCCCCCACCCCAGTTTTGGAAAAGGAATTTGGCAGAGGCCCAGAGGGAAGTGTGACTCACCCCAAATAAATGAACACCACACAGAGCTTGGGTTTAAACCTGGCTTTGAAGAGATTACCCAAGTGTGAAGGATCAGAAGTGTGGTGTGGGCTTTAAGTGCCAGCAAACTCATCCTGACAACTTGAATAGGCTTTACTGTAAGTACAGAAGTGCAGAAGTGGCACCAAATGGGCGGGGTTCTGTGCTTTGAACATGGTAATGAGGCAAAATTGAAGTGGCAGAATAGCAGAGAGATGCACAATGAGTAGAGGCACCCATGTGTATCTGAAGGAAAGAGCCTGCCCCCATACTATCGCCATTACCGGGGAAATGGAAGGCCACAGAGGCAGGTCTCAGTGTGTCCTGCAGACTGCCCTCTCCCCATGAACACCAATAGCTCATATGGCCTGAGACCAGGACAACATTGACTTCTCTGTAGATATGCTTTTCTGATTAAAAATTCCTCACCTGTAGGAGCTCCATTATACAAGAGTAGGAGTCCTATTACTGTTCACAATAACAGCTCTGGGCACTATTGGTCTAGATGATCTGTGCAGTGATGCAGTGTGCAGTAGTAAATTAACTTTTATTTTTAATTACCTGAAAGCAAACAATCTTTTTCCAGGATCAAAGAGCCAGAAATAGTGTTGCTTCTGTCATGTCTCTAAGACCAAAGATCTATTTCAGATACTGCTGTCTGAGATCTCCTGTGTAGCCTTACCATGTGGTGTTGTCATATGTGAACATGTAGTTTACACACATGCAAATGATTTACCTAAATGTTGAGGGTGTGGGGAAGCTGTAGCCACGCCTACTTAGGGGCTGGCTACAGCTTCCCCTACAAAATGTAAACACAAAATACAATATGTTTATGAAATAAGTGGGAAATTCAGATGCCAACTACCACCATGAACTAAAGTTAAAATCTTATATTTTTCTACAGTCTGCACCCCTTCTTTCTCTCCCCCTTCCTCCTCCTCCCTCTCCTTTTCCCTCTCTAGGTGTCTGTCTCTCTCATACTCTCACTCACTTGCTCACTTGCTCACTTGCTCACTTGCTCACTCACTATTCTTTCTCCCCCATCCTCTCCCTCTGGGAATGGGTGTCTGATGGCAGGGTAGTAATGAATTCACTAGACCCAAGATAAATGATGAATGGGTGTTTTATTGGGGAACAATTTACACAGATAATAGTAAATAACCACCACAGCCTGTCTGCTCCAGAAGATGCAAGTCTCTGCTCTTCCGATCTGATCTGCGACCCAAGAGAGAACAAGTGAGCAAGAGCCCACCCCATGCTTCACCACCTTCCAGCCACACACGGACCTAAAGCCATTGCCAAAGGGCTGTGGCCACTAACGCAAATTCACTGGCAAGGAGATGCCACTATAATTCCCCTTCTAGTCTAAAGATTTTAAGCCTGATGCAAAAACTATGTACAATGATAACAAATGTCAAGTATATTCCAGAAAAAGGAAAGGTAAAAACATACACAAAACCTACAACCAGCCAGTGCAACAATTGGACAATAGACACATGTCCAAAATCAGGGTAAAGGCATATAACAGATTACTCCAATAGCAGTCCTAATCTGGAAAGTCTGTCCTTTTTTATTATTATTATTTTTAATGTATTTATTTGAAATGCTTCCAGAAAAGTTTAATGCCATTATACAAAAGATATTCATTTCACCAAAACATCTGCCCACTCTCTTCCCATAGGTTGACCCCCCGAACAGACTTTTCTTAACTCATTGGCCAGAGTGGCCAGCAGCTGTATAGATGACAGCTCAGGTTTTTCACCACCATCCAGTGTTCTGTCTCTGCTTTTCTCTCCATTTGTCTGCAGCAGGTTCATTCACTAAATCAGCTACTTGAGAAACAAAGTCATTTTAAATAAACTTGTAATAAAAAAAATTCACCATGGTTAAAAATCTATAAATACAGAAATACACTTTACGGGGTACAACTGATCATAACATTTGTTTTGAAAAAAATAATGTAATATACCCCGTTTTTCTCCTGGTAACTTTCAACACGTAGCTTTTAGTGCACAAGGCACCTGTACATGATAAAGGGATCATTTTGTATTTCACTGCTTTCTTTTCTGTAAACTTGATACATGCAGAAATTAACAAAAGTGTTTTGGCAATAATTTAGAATCACTACTACTAGTGCTGGTGTGGGTATAATTTTGTACAAGTCCCTTAAGTATTTACACTTGCAGGGAGCTGTTCCATGTGTTCTGTGTACTCCACCCCCGAGGTCTCTTTTAACCTGTCATTGCTTTGTAAATCAAGGCTGGAACACAGAACTTTCCTGTTTGGATAGCTAGCTGATCCTAGTTAATCAGAGCTAATGAAATCAGGCTCGGGAGGAATTAACCACCATTCGGATTATAGCTTAAGGACCAGAGACTCGAACTCGGGGGCCCAAAAGCATAGCCGGAAATCCCATGACCCTCTAAACTAATGACAACTTCAGTGGCTCTCACGGGAGACATATTTCTGACTCCCAAGTCCTTCTCTCCTGTTTCTAAACAGCATCACCGAGGCAGTCACCACCTGTGTCGTGTCATTACCACTCCAAAATAGGAGTGGCTGAGGCAGAAGGAACATGAGGGAGACAGTGTCTCAGAACCCTGGCAGATCGTTCCTAGCCCTGGGAATCTCTCCTGGCATTGTAGACTAGAAATGGCTCTTTGACAAGCCACTAGCTATGACAAAAACCTCCCACAGCTGCCCCATTTCAGTTGAATATTCAGAACTGGCAGGAACTTTTAGCTTTTTGGTTTTGTTTTTACAATGGAACTCAGTTTGACCTAGAACTTGGTGTAAAGCCAAGGCTGTTCTTGAACTCCAGATCTCCAGATCTCTCCACCTCTGCTCTCAAGTACTGGGATTGTAGGCCTGAGCCACCAGGCCTGTCCAGCAGCTGCTTTTGTCTTGGCCCTTGCTGAAGCCAGCTTCTGTTTCATGACTTCACAGATTATTACATTCTACTTGCACTGGATGAAACCATAGGGTTCAAACAAAGCTTCCTCCTTTGCAAAGTTAAACCTCAGAAAACTCCCAGAGATGTTTTGTTTTCTGGTTGGATAACACGGAACCCGAGTTCACTTCAGGGGTTGTACTTTCCTGGTTTCCATTTGAAAGCCATCTCAATACTCTGTGACACTTTCTCAATTCCAGGTCTTCAGCCACTGTGTTGAAGAGCTCCCGGAACGCTAGAGAAGCATGGAACAAAGGACTTGTCAACGTAGTCCATACACAACAGGAGTTTAGAGATCCTTCCTGCTTTGAAAAATCCAGAGGATAACTCAACTCAAAGTAACTTGTTCACTCATCCAGATGCCTATAAGAACAATAGGGGAAAGGCTGCCACAGACTCCAGCTGACACAGAGTAGTTGGCAGTTATAGAACTAGGGACAAGATACAAAGGGACACATGTGCACGGGCACAGAAGTATTACAACATGCCTCTCCAAACTGTTCTTGTGTGGAATGCCAATACTGTATAGGTAAGACATGGGCACAGCCCTCTGTTGGATACTTTCATCTGGCCTGCTGTTTGCACAGCAGACGTATGTCTGTTCCATCCACTCACATTCAAGGCTGACCTCACTGATGGCCATACTGCAGTCCAACTCACTGTCCATTTGGTTCATCTGCTCACGTTTTGTTTCTCTTTGGGGCTCCCTGTTCTCAGTGCCAGGACCCGGGGCGGCCCCTCAGAGTCAATCAACCTTGCCTGCCCAGCAGCAGACAGAACTGTTTCTTTGGCTTGCTGGATACAGAAGAGCCACTGCTGTTTGTTGAGGGTGTCATTGGCTTGTAGTGAGTGGGTCTGACTTTGGGATACATTTTTGAAACTGACTCAGAAGAAGTTTTTAATTCTCTCATTGTTGCTAAAGGCCCCAGGCAGGGAACCTCCCAGCCACACTTCTCCATCCTGCAGGTCTTCAGCATGAGGTCCTTCACAGGGATAGGCTGCCGGTACAACTGTTAGCAGAGTTGCTCATTGTGAGTGATCACAAGCACTTCTTGGAACAGGAAAACATGTAGTTTCACACCCCAGGTTATTTTTCAGTTTGCTGTGATAACACAGGACTCTTGAGCTGTCAATCAGGGAATCTTTCTGGCCTTCTTCCAAGTAAAGAAGCCATTCTTTGTAATAACAGCATTCTGCTTCCCCAGTCTTGGTGTTGATTTCTGCCACAATGCCCTGAATGATGTTTATAGCTTCTTCCAAGTGCTGCTGATCTGGATCATCATTCAGTGTGTGCCTCAGGATTTCTCAGAGGAGCAGAGGGTATTTCACAAGACGGCTCCTGGGAATATCAGGGAAATTACAGAGATCTAGTTTGCAGCTGAAGGGGGATTCTAAGCAGTTCTGAAGGAAATCCTTGATACTCTGCTCTTGCTTTTTGTGGTCCAGGAGGGCTTTAGCAGCAACTTGATTGCTGCAGTAGCTGTCATAGGAACTGAGACAAGGAAGCCAGCCCACAAGGATATGGGACCAACATGCTCATTTGAGCCATCTGGCTTCCAAGTATCTCGAAGCTGACAAAGGAGATCTTCATGCAGAGGAATTAGAGAGTCCAGTGTTCCAAAAATCTGATTCAGTTCTTGTTCTGTCATTATTGAGAGTTTCAGCATGGGGTCTTAGTAGGCTTTTTTGCTAATTTCAAGTACTCTATCAGATCTTCACCTTGAGAAAGCTCCTGCTGCTTGATCTCCTTGGCCGTAAGCACCTGATTGACACACACATCAAAGGTCTCACTCCACAGTTTGCTGTCCCTCTGCTTTGTGCTTGAGGAGGTGGCATTTCTGGACCGGGAGTGAGGATGTCGGGGCGGCTCTCACTTCAGAAGCTAATGGACTGCTGCAAGGTTTGGCTGAATGAAGTGCTTTAACGGTGTGGTCTTCACAGGTGGGTTGAGGTTTGCTGGCGACATGACTCTGGAAAGGGGTTTGACCCTTTTATAACTAGGTTCTTCATCCTTGGCCACCCACTGCCCAGGGGTGTCTCCCAAGCTGCAGTTTGCCCTCTTGACAGTGAGGTAGAAGGGGTGTAATCTTTGGCCACCATGGCGGCTGCCAGGCCTGCCCTTTGGGATGTCACAGCTGGCACCAGGCGACAACAAAAATCCCAGGCGAAAGAGGGCCCAAACTCCATGGTGCCATCAGCAGCGACACAGACACCTACAGCCAAGTCTAAGTCTTGTACCTAGCATTTTCTATCTAAGATAAGAAAGGATATTAGCTGTGACTGTCTACTTTTCAACCTCAAAGACCTGCAAAGGAAAATATTACTAGGGTAGGCAAGAAATGCAAGTGAAGACAGACACAGCAGGCTACCTGGACAGTCACCCAACAGCAGGCAATGTCATGGCGACCAGCTTTGGCTAAGGTCTAATGTATCAGAGGGACCACCTCCAAAGCAGGGAAATTGAAAAATTGTCTTTCTCTGACTTGGCAAGGTTCAGTCTTTTTACGTTTATCTCCTGCTAACCCAGTTAGGACAGCATGTCCAAGGTCAGTGGTAGAGGTAGGGGCAGCTCTTTGCCCAAGAGGCCGGTAGCCAAGTAGAGAATAAACTCCAGATGGAGTGTCATCAATGCCCATCATACTTTGGGAATAGCTCAGTGCTGTCAGGAGCAATTGTGTCTCATGTCAATGGAGTACTAAATTATTAAAACATTTAAATGCAATATTCTGTAGGTCCTTAAAGTGTTTGAAGATCAAATATCTATGTCTGACTAACCTCATAGGTATAAGAAACATGGGTAACTATATTCTGTAATTCTCAGAAACATAATTGCTCAATGACTGAAGCCTGCCAAAATAATTTAGCAAGGACAACACACACACACACACACACACACACACACACACACACACACACTAATCTCAACAACAGAGGTAGAACTGAACTGTCTTGACCAGAGGTATAACTATAAAGGGCAACATAAAATATCATAAATTGTATCAATATACAAAATATATTAAGCATACATAGAAGCATACATATACTTTTATATTTGTGAGCAAAGCATCACAAACAGAAAGAAGGCCCTATGCTGTAAACATACAAGAATCTAACAATGTAAGTTATCTATAGCTAATAGTTGCTAAAAATAGTTCACAAGAAGATAAGTTAATCTACCTATATCCCATCCCAATGATACCCTTCCCATCCATACCCTTAAACTTTTCTAAAAGAGATACTCGAGTCTTGACCATTCTTAAAACCAAACCTAAGCAGGTGAATTATCTTTTTTTTTCAGGGACAAAATAATACCCTTTAAGCCAACAGTAGGGAAAAGGGGCATTGTTTTCTTACAATTACTTCCTGCTGTAATGGGGCAACAGTGACTCTATGGAATCCTATAGGAAAAAAACCCTAAAGCAATTGTAAAGTCTCAAGGGGACTAGCTATAACATTTGTAGCTAGTCTCTGAGTGGCAGGTGATGCTTGTCTGAAGTTCTTAACTGAAGCTCTGGCCAGAGTGTTATAAGAAGGTGCACCATCCAAGCTAGCTCATCTGGAATTGTCTAGAGCAGTATTTGTCCCAAACCAGTCCTAGAGTGGTGTTTACTAGTTCAAAGATATCAAGTGGAATCAATGTAGGAGGGCCCATCTTCTTTTGGGAGACTTCAAAGACTGCCTTAGGGAATTTTATGTTCACTGTGGAAGACTTAAATATTAATATCTATACAGAAAGTTTAACCTTTATATAAGTATGCATACTGAGAAAGGTAACAATAAGGATGAAAGTAAATGAGGAAAATTAGGATTCTTGAGAGAGAACAGAGTTTTGACAATAATAGTCCCTAGATTTTGTTTTCTTCTGTCTTATTCCAATTGACTTTTTATGAGACAGAATCTCTGAATTTTATTTTAACAACATGCTTGAATTTAGAGGAGAGCCAAATCCAACTCCAAAGTGAGCATTGTTTTTACATGAATTGGGACTACTAGTGTACTGGGATGTAAGGAGAGATAGGCTTCAGGTAGAAAGATTTTAACATGAATAGATATTGCTACCATAAGTCAGATTCTTCTTTGATTCTTTCTGGATAGCTATCACTTTTTCTTTAGGTGTCTACATGTCCAATGTCTTTTGAATTCTTGAAGATGGGTGTTTTCTGTTTTCCTGTAAAGACAAAAATAGAACACTCCCCAGACCTTTGTGAGGTCTCCATACAAATTGTGGGATTTACCTTGGTTGATGACCTACCATTTCTCCTCGTCAAGAGTTTTCTCCTGTTCAAATCAGATCTTGATCAACTTTGATGGTATACACAGCTTTTCTTCTCCTGTGGAAACAAAGATGAAACCCCTACTGCAACCTAGCACATATATCCTGGTTTCCATACTGAGGTCAACACATCCTTGAAGTATGCTGGCTGATTTAGCTCAGGAGTTATTTCTATTGTCCAGTGTCTTTCTGTGGCTGTTTTTCCCTTCTCATTAGCATTAAGAAAGTTTAAGGTTAGTAAAGCATTATGTAATCTGATTTTGGAGGTGGGGGGGTCTTGGTTCCCCCTGCCTGTTTATAGAGCATTTCTTTTAAGGTGTGCAATTAGATCTCTCAAATGCTTGTCCTGTAGGATTGTGTGGTATATCTGTAATATGCTTTATAATATTTAAAAACTTGTTTCAGTTTACTGGAGACACATGCTGGAGCACTGTCAGTTTTTATTTGTGCAGGTATACCCATAATAACCATCACCTATAATAGGTGTTTAAGAACAGAATCAGCCCTTTCAGAGCTCAGAACAGTTGCCCATTGAAATTCTGAAAATGTGTATATTGTATGGTGCACATATTTTAATTTTCCAAATTCTGCAAGGTGAAACACATCCATTTGCCAAATTCATTCTATATATACCTTTAGAGTTACTACCTGCTGGTAAAGGAATTTGGTTATAGACGGAACAAGTAGAAGATTTTTTTTTTTTTACTATTTTCTTAATTTGTTGCCAAGTGATGGAAAAAATCCTCTTTTAAACCTTTGTTATTCAGTGTTTTTTATGAAAATTCAAGGCCTCCACCATACTTTCTATTAATAATTGATCAATTTCATCATTGCTTTTTGCTAGAGGACCTGGCAGACCCAGAGTCCTATTCCTGATTATGTCTTGTAATTGTATAAATAATGAAGTTAATTCTGTATCATCAGGAATAAATCCATCAGTTACAATGTGTAAGATGACTTTCTCTGCATATTGAGAGTCAGTAACTGAATTGAAGTTTCCTCCATAAGGAGGAAATTTTCTCATTAGTTAAAGATACTTTAATTTCTTCTGTGTCCATTCCTATCAGTTGATGAAGTCTTAATTTTCCTTTTAAAATCAAATCAGAAATCTTTTCTATGTTTTTAATTTTTATTTATGTGGTAGAAATATCCATTCTAATATTGTATCTTCTCTCTGCATCAAAATCCCTAAAGGGGATCCCCAAGCACGTTTTGCATTCCAAATTAGCATTTTCAAAAGAGAGATTCAATGAGTGCTTGTCTAGCTTCTGGATCAGCTACCCCTATTTGTATTGCAATAATACACTAAAATGTTGTTTTGGGCCTTGTATAACCTTAATATATGACTTAACTGTTTCCCCTGGTTCTTGAGTCTTGGCGCAAGCATTCAAGGCTGCTGTATGGCATAGAGACAAGAGGAGTTCATCATGTGTAGCTTGAGTCTCTGCATCAGCATAAAGACCCTCACCAACAGTTTTATCTTGGGGAGCCTTATAACCTTTCTTTTGGCCTTCATGTTCAAGGACTTTAGCCACTTCCTGCCATAAAGATCACCACTGCATCTGAGGACACATCTCTAGGACAGCTGAAACTAATTGGCTCCAGTCATTTAGGATTATTCTATATCTTGTATCCCATGACTATGCTAATTGCCTCACATATGATGAATGCATGCCATAAGAAATTACTGCTTTCTTAATACCTTTTAAATCTTTGTGTATTGGCTCCCGATGACATTCCATGAATCCCTCTGGATGTTTCTTATATTCTGGCTTTTCAGTAATAGTAACAGGATAGACCAAAGCAGGTGATGTTACTACCTTTGGTAAGTCATCTGACTCTGAAAGGCATTAGTGATATATTAAATCCCTTTCATTCTCTTTTGTTTGTACTTGAGCTCCTTCTATATATGTTTTAAAGTTTTCTATGGCCTGTAATCTATTCACCATTGTTTCTCCAAGTGTTTTAATTTCCTAGACAGTATAAATTTCCAAGAATTTCATTAAATCTGTCAATTTATTTGTTCTCTTCATTCATATGATTCCAGATTTTAATCTCATCCTTAGAGATTATACGGATGGCATGTAGATTGCCTTCCAAAAACAATGTTCTATCTTATACCTTGTCATTAATCTCAGACATGGAAAAATTTTTTTCATCAGCAGTTCAATATTGTGTTTCATTTTTTTTGCATTCTGTTTGTTGAATCATCATTGCTGTTTTCAATTGTCTGAATCGTTTTCACTAAGCTCTCATTACCTGTCTGTAAAGTCTGTATGATTTTTATAAGTTCCTCATTCTTTTCTCTATTATCAAACTATTTCTTTAAGATACATTATATTGATTATCCAGCTAAAGCTAATAGCAACTATGGTTGATAGTAAATATGTTCCAGGTAGGTCATAAAGCTCTTCCAAAATCCCATCCATATAAGAAACCAAAGGTTTTTTACTTCCTGTATAATATCCACTATTGGTGTGGAGTAATTAATTGTATGTATTTATGCATTTATTTATTTATTTATTGGCTTAAACTGCAGAAGATGCAGTACTAAGTAAAATCCCAGAAGGTTGAGGACTGGGTGCTTGTTGGCTCACTTGTTGATGGTCAGAAGATATCGCAGGTATACCACCAAAACAAGTCCAAAGGCAAAGAAGCTCTGGTCTGATTTCATTTCTAATGTGTCACATTCTGTAATTTCTAGGCAACACTCAACAAACCCAAGACGAATGAATTTTTGTGAGAGAAAAGAGAAGGGACTCAGCCTGTGCCAACCACCAGTATGATGCTCAGAGTTGCGCAGCCGGTTTAGCAGCTAGAAGCTCCTTATAGCTACTGCAGCTCAGGGAACATTGAGGCTGCACAGGTAAACCCGCGCAGAAAGAAAAATTGCTGCACCTCAGGAAGCTTTGTGGCTACTTCCCACATGTAGGCATGGGCAAATCCACGGCACACAGAGAGCTCAGGGAAGTGGCAGACTCAGTGGCCAGCATATCAAGTACAGAAGCTGCAGGCCATATGAGCCACCAGAATGCAGCGAGGTTGACTGTGGGTCATGGAATTCTGGCCAGGTAGACTGTGGCAGTGACAGCGCCAAATCCCAGCCACTAGACCACTAGGTCAGCCTTGTGGGCTGGTCACGGGAATCTACCCATGCACGTGAGGTGCCAATTGATGGCGGGATAGTACTGAGTTCACTAGACCCAAGATAAATGGTAAACGAGTGTGTTGTTGGGGAACAACTTACGCAGATAAGAAAGAACTGCCAGAGCCTTCCTGCTCTAGAAGATGCAGCCTCTGCCTTCCTGATCCAATCTGTGACCCGGGACAGAGAGCAAGCAAGCGAGTCTGCCCCACGCTTCTCTACCTTCCAGTTCCATTCATACCTGAAGCAACTCCCAAAAGGGTATGGCCACTAATACAAATTCACTGGCAAAGAGATGCTACTACACGTCTCTGTGTCTCACTTCTGCAAGAACTGTTTTCCATCTTCTTTGTAAGGGGAATATATTTGCATTCTTCTTATCATCATTAACCAAAAATTTAAAATTGGTGCACACTAGTTCATTATTTATAGATGCAACTGTTTGTCACTGACTCCTCCACTGCAGCTCATTTTCCTTGTTTCTAGTTTCTCTCTCAAACTTCACTATAACAAATATTTGTACATGTCAATATTGTAAAACAGTGCTGGTCCTTTTCTGGAGTTAGTAATGAAACGTCTGTGGACTTCTTCCCAGGCTGCAGGTATCACTGTACCCTCTGACAGGTCTGGCCATGGGAGGGCATTGCAGGAACTAGCCAGCAGCCACCTGCTTCTCCCTCAAATGTAATAAGGAGGCATTTGGTGCACATACTCTGTACCGTGTTATTAACTAATGTGAGCATCCCCTACAAAGCAGACATCCCTAGGGGCTCTGGAAATTATCTTTCCAAGCTGCCAGCCCCTGGATGCTAGTGAATTAATCAGTGTGTAAACCCTCCCTGGTGAGTATCGCAGCCCTTCTCCCTGGTAAAGCTTGGCTGTACCGAAGAGGCAATGGCCTGCAGACTTGAACTCATGAACTACAGGAAAGCAGACAGTGGTCATTTTAATGGCATGAAAGAGGAACAGTGAGCCTGGTGACCTCTGTCTATTATAGAGTGTCACATTTGGTCACAAATCCAGACAGTACATTGAATCAGTCACATGTACCCCAAGAGACATACAACTGGAGACTTGCAGGCTGAGTAGAGAAAATGCAATTTTGAATCTCCAGGACCCTTTGGATTTCTCAAAGATCTCTTCCATGTTTTACCAGCCAGTATTGATACACACCCTTCCGCATACATCACTTCCAAGGCTTGCCTTCCTAAGTTGGCCTCCTGACTGGCATATGGATGACTCTGCCTTTCCCTCTGAACCTTCCACATGATCACTGCTGCTCATAGAAACTTCTCAGAAATCAATCCCTAACTTTCCCAAATCCTTCACGTCGCTTCCTACTATAGCGGTGATGCAGAGCTCCAGTTTAGCTTCACTCAAGTTTCCTGTGAACTGGACTGCCAAGCCACATCTCTCCAGCTTTATTCTCTACTATTTATGATTAGAAAGATGAACTCTGCCATTCACTCTAAGCCACATTTCCTAATTCAGCCTCCACTTTCCACCCACAGTTATGCTTTGGTTTCAGCTACAACCTGTAGCTGTTTGTGAAGCCTCAAAATGACCATCTGTATGTACTTCTAGAGGGTATCCAAAGCATTTCATCCTGTACCCAGTTTTTACCTGTGAACTTTGCACCTGCTGGGCTGGTGTGCATCAGAAAAATAAACAAGAACTCAAAAAAGATGCTGAAATATCAGTGTGAAGTCATCAGGTTGCTGTTGCAGCCACTTGGGGTTCTGGGAGGACAGCAAGATTAAGAGAAATCCAGAAAAAGCCCACATTTCCATGTCTGAGTCAGTAAATTTATTTGAGACAATACTTCAGGTCGGGAGCATGAATCCCAATTGAGGAGTTGGCAAAAGGCCACTATGAAAGGCTGAGAAGCTTGCAGACAGAAATCATCTAGAACAGGAGAGAAGATAAAAAACGTGGACTCTCAGATTCTCTAGACTGCTGAGGGTTATAATTCAAAATCCTTCAGAAGCTAAGCAGAAGTAACCCAGAGAAGCATCCCTAATATTTGCCTGGTTTCTCTGAGAAAGAAGCCTCAATATTATACAGCTAAAACATTCAACAAAACCCACTGAAAAGTAAAGATAAGTACAATACTGAGGTACTGGGAAGGTAATGCTTAGAGTTTAACAGCCAAACAGTATTTTCTAACTTCCCAACTGTATTTTCTAGTTTATTACCCACCTACCCAACTGCATTTTCTACTTAAACTGGGCATGGTGGTACATGACTTTAATCCCATCATTTGGGAGGCAGAGCCAGGATGATCTGAGTTTGAGGCTACCCTGGTCTACAGAATGAGTTCCAGGACAGTCAAAGATAGAGAAATTCTGATTTCAAAAATAGTAATAAACACCGAACTAACAGAGGTGACATACAAGAGATATGTTTCTAAGGTAAGAAACAGCTTTGCAAGCACTGCAGAAACATCTTAGCTCCTGATTAGGGCTGGTTTCATTCCACTGCCAGTAAAAGGCAATATCTTCATTCTCCAATATTCCACGCACATCTTTGAAAGCTTTAAACATCTTCAGGTATTTCAGGAAACACTTGGAAATGAACAAAGACAGTGGGAACAAACTAAGGTTTAGGCATTGGAACCCTCAGACAAGGACTTTAAGAGAGTTCAAATTATTGTGTCTAAGGAAGCATATGACAAAGTATGGAATATCAAACAATTGGACTGAATAATGAGCTTGAAATCTGGCTATTAAAATGCAAAAGATAAGATGAACACAGTAGCTGAGTTGCCTATGGCAGGAGCAGGGCAGATGGTGTAGAAACAAAGGTAGAAGAAAGGGAAGAAAACTTAACACAGAGGAGTGAGAGACAGGTCTGGGGTGCTGGGCTAAAATGGTCGGTGTGGTTGGGGTCATAGAAGGTGTGTCTTCACCTGCACACAGGGTGTGCAGTGACCATATCACCAAATGCCACTGTTCTGGATCCCTATAACTGAAAAGCCTACAACAGGACAGTGTCAGGTTCTCAGCTCATGCCTGTCCAATACAAGCTTCCAATGTGCAAGGAAGGGAACTCCTCATCTGCTTGAACAGGACCCACAGGGCCATGCTTCTGGGTTCTGCCTGCCTGTGTGCTGTTTGCAGACTCTGTCTATGTTTTTTCTTTGTTCTCCTGGAGAATTTCTTCCCCATAAATCTGAGATGTCCATTGTTGCTGTGTACTTCTTAGAGGACCTGCAATGACAGAATAGGTAATGATGCAGAAGTGATCAAAGACCTCCGGCCATAGAGCCAAGATACTCTATGAGGCGTGTACAGTACAAATACAAATGGCATTTAAACTAGGGTCTTATGGTTTCCACAGTGATACATAGAGCCATTCCACCCTCACAGTGAGAAAAGGTTTATGCAAAGAGAAATGACTTTTCATGAACTTGCCAGGGAACTAAGGTTAAAGAGCAAGCTATCATTCCTAAATCTGAAGAGATAGACACCGATAGGGAGAGCTAAGAATTGGCACTTAACTGGAGTGGGATGCTATCTCCCCACTGGAAACAGTTGGAGTTCTATCCAGTGTTTTTCTAAAAGCTCCATCAGGACCTGTGAGAATATAGGACTCATGGGGAAACTTATGACAGGAGTTGTGGCATATCTAAGTTTATCATTCAGAAATATAAAAAGGACATTAAGGAAGGGTCTGAAAGAATTTAGGCGCTTAGTGTGGGAGTAGGGAAAGCAGCAAGTATAAAATTGATCCATCTCCCTTGCTGAGTAGAAGCATCTGCAGGAGTAAGGACTTGCAAATCCCACTTTCATGGAAGAAAGCAATCCCACAACTACAGGTGTGAGAAACTTAGAACATCAGACAGGACTAGAACCAAAAGCAAGTTGGCATATGAGACAGAGGGCACATATTGCTACCATCCAGGAAAGGGAGTCTTAAGGGAAATTGAAAGTTTTTTTCAAAGTCAGTTAAAAGGACTACAATGACAAGACATATTCAACACAGGAAAAGAAATACTTAAAGGGAAATTAAGCATAAAGTACTTATTTTAGAGAAAGACAGAAAGTCAGCAGCCTATGCCTCCACCTTGAATTAGAAAAGGAACAAACCAAATCTGAAATAAGTAGGAAAAAGTAGTAATAAATACCTGAAATAATAAAAGTAAAACAGAAAAGCAGAAGAGAGATTATTTTAAAAGTTCAATAAAATTGATCAACCCTTAACCAGGAATATTGAAACGGAATAAGAGACAAAAATTTCCAGTATCAAGAAGGAGAGCACTCTACTGAGCCTGTGGTCATTAAGAGGTGACAAGGAAACTGACATTCTGTGAGCATCAATTTGATCATAGATGGCTTGGACAAATTCCTGGGAAGATACAAGCTCCAGATCACTGAAGAGCTTGATGACATGAACAGTCCTTTGATGGATCAGAGATACTGAAGTAGTGAAACCCTTGCAGAGAAAACCCCCAGCTCAACAGTTTTCCCTGGTGGGATTTACCAGACATTTATGGAAAAAAAATAATAGCAAAGGCAAATTAGCTATGTAAGATGATTAGTCACCACCAAGTGGAATACACCCAAAGATACAGGGGTGGCAAATAAGCTGGTAAGGGATGCTTGTTATTCTCGGAGGTCCCTAGGAAGATGCAAATTAAAACCTCAGTGAGAGGTTGCACGTGGGTCCCATGAAACTCTCACTTACTACTGGTAGGCAAGCAAAGTGCTAGAGCTAGCCAATTGGAAAATGGTTTGTCAGCCCATTATAAAGTTAAACACACACTTACCAAAGTGTAGAAATCCCGCTAGATATTTGCTCAGTTCAATGAAGGTAAGATTCACAAGAATAATTGGATGTGAATATTTACAATGACTGTTCATAACAACCATGCTAAGACAATACAAATATCTTTCAAGTGAATATAGGCACTCATCTTGACACAGTTATCAGCTTAGCTGTAAGAACTATGATACATTCAATATAGATGGAACCCACAAACACTGTCCTGAGTTCAAGCCTCAGACTTGGTAGGTCACTCATCATGTGATGGCATTATGTACCTTAAGAAGGTAAAACTCCAGGGACAGAATACAGGACAGCTGCCATGAAAACTGAACAACAGGGCATGGACTCAGCTACAAGGGGCCAGCTAAGATTGTGTCGATGGGAACCTCTCTTGGCTTTTTGATAGATGAGTCATCACTTCTTGTATTTGCCAAGTCTTGTGGTAAACATCACCAAAGGCCTTCAGCCTCTGTCAAGTTTTCTGTAAAAAGCAAAAATGTCAGAAATGAGCTTTGCTGTGGAAAATACTCAAAGAAAAAAATGCCCTAAAGCCCTTTCCAATAGAAATTTGCCTCTCGCCCTTTGCCCTGTGGAAAAGTATGTGAATTTTAAGAACTTAGAATTGATGCTTTCAAATGCATAGTTGATACAAGAAATAAACAAGGTCAAAAGATACACAGCTTTCACTTCTCTGGGAAGCCAGGTCAGTGCTGGGGCTCAGTGCTCCCTTGTCCTGAGCAGGACCTGGAGGTTGGGAGTCAGAGTCAAGGCCAGGTTCCCCAGACAGTCAGTCTGGCCACACAAACAACCTGTGCTGTTCCTTCCTCCTCCGACTGCTTTTCTAATGCTTTAAAATCATTTTTCCCTCTTACTGTTTAGCAGAGTGTGTAGGGATATTATTTTTTATTAAACAGAGCAACCTGAGAAAGAACTGGGCTTTCACAGTTTTGCATAAAATGAAAGGTAATTTCAAAAAAGTTTAACCAAGGACATAATGTGCTCTGGAAGAGTGAAGTGATAGAAGCACTGCAGGCTTAGGGAGGTTGGCAGGGCCTGGATGTGAGCAAGGTCTCCCGGGAGCTGAGCCATGTTATGTAACTTCATGAGCTGTGGCATTCAGAGCAGGAGCAGGAGCAGGCTTCCTCACTTGGATGCTGAGAGAATCGAATGAAATACACAAAGCATTAAACAAGGAAGGTACAGATCAGACCTGAAGTGCCACTATCACCACTATCACTGCCTGAGTTGTGTCATCATTTGCCATAACATAAAGGATGTGGCAGTCTCCCAGCATGAGCCCCTCTGGGGCAGGAGTGAACAGTCTACCCACTCAGAGAAACTAGTGTTCACTAGCCTTCAGTCTGGAACCCTTCTTTGCTCACAGGACTCCCTTCTGATGTTTGGAACTCACTTTTTAGAAATTATTTTTGTGGCGAAACTTTTCTTTGCTGAGGAGTTCTATCAAGTTGAACATTGTTGGGTGTCTCAGCAAAGCTCAGAACTAGAGGAAGACTCAACATGGCAGGCCAAGGCAGCTGTTAAAGATTTGAGCCCCAAGGTGGGCTCATATTACATAGTCTCTACCTATCACTACTTAGCTGTGTTGACTGAGACAAGTTTCCAGACTTCTCTGAGCTTCTTTGTTCTCAGTTATGAGATGGGAATCCTAGAGAGAAAGAAAGGCACAGGACTCAAAATGCTTCCACGAGGTGACATGATATCTCTGTCTAGCTTAGTAGTTAGTAGGTCAAAGTATGAATATTACTTCAGTATTTTTGGCATCCACATCACTACCATATTAGGAAAGTACTTTTCTAATTCTAAATTCTACCAATATGACATTCTCTCACTTCTTGTTGATGAAATATGTTTGAGGTGGGATTAGGGAACACTCAAAGCAAGAATCCCTGATGCTGTTGTGTGATTTACAGAATTTTGCCACATGTATTTTAATTTCCAGTAGAAATGGGAACTGCAGTGTATGTTTGGCAGGATGAGAGATTTGAACTGACAAGAGGAAAATGGCCAGGGTACCTGACACTGCAAGACCTCTTAGAAACAGGTAGAGGGGTGCAGTAGCAAAAATGCTTCGAGAAGCAGGCCCACAGTGTCTCTGGAGGTGGCAGACTCCCACAGGAGAGGTGGAGGCTCTTGCAAATGATCTAGAGTTACCCTTAGACTATTATTTCTCTAGATTGTCCAACTTCCAGGTAGAACTCATGACCTCCAGCTCAATAACTTTGAGATTGTTAAGGCTCCTCTCAACCATACCCAAAAAGTGATAAGTAGGAGCTGAGCTTCTTTTCCTCTAGCTCAGGGTGTGGGCACACTAATAGCTCTGGTGCATGGGCAGATAGAGAAATGGCAGCCTTCCACAGCTCCAGACAGGAACAGAAGAACAAAGGAAGTGCTCATCATGAACCAGATTCCTTTCCAGATCTTGCTGGGAATGGGAGGGAAAGTAAGAACAAACAAGCTGTATTTCCAGTATTTTTTTTTTTTTCAGAAATGGAGGCAGCTAAGGAGGAAAGACTTCTATAATCCCTGGGAAGAAGAGAAGAAAAGTAACTTCAGCATGAACAACTTTGAAAAAGCAATTAACTAGATGGCAGCATAGGGCGCTGAAAGAAAAGATGAAGTGCCTGAAATAAATAAGAACTGGGAAGGAAAATGAAAAATGTTCCCAAGGTAATTGGACTACAATGTGAGGCGATGCACAATAAAGAAGCAATTGTTTAATGCAAAAACCCAATGAAGGCATCTCACTCAAGCTTCAAAGTCACCGAGAGAGTCACAGGCAATGATGCTACATTGCTGGCTATAGCAGCACCTACTATGCACCCATCTTTGCAGTTTGCCTTGGAGTATCTCTACTCAGTGTCCACGGCTGCTCCTCTCCCTGCCCCAAGGCCCAAACCTACTCCCTATACATGCCTAGGCAATTTTCTCTTATTTAATTGGGTACTTTTTCTGAAATCAAGTAGGAAAAACAAGCAAGTAGACACAGAAAACAAGAATTGGTCAAAAATTCATGGATCTTTTGAGGTGCTGCCACAAGCCGCTGGATGCAGGTAGGTGGTGCTCTTCCATGGAAGGTTACTCCCTATCCATAGGACAGGCTGGGTCTGCCTGCAATTTCACAATGGTCAGATTCCAGATATTCCCCAGAGGATGATGTCTCTCTTGTTACCAGCTCTGCTTTTCCATCCCCATGAGGGGAAGATAATAAGCTATGTCCTGAATGTGTTCAGAACAATAAGATCATGAGAAGATCTTATTGAGAAGATCTTACAAGAGAAGCTGTGCAGGGAACTACACTATGTCACTCTCACATATGCCGCCTTAGATGATGTCAAGGCTTCATTCTGATCTGAAGTGAATGGAAACAGCAGAGAGAAATGTTCTGTGTTCCCCATAATCACTAAAAACCAAATCAAACCAACAAAAATGGCCATCAGTCTTCTGAGTCCCTCCTCCTGTCTTGTACCAGGACAGTGGGGTATACAAATAAATCAGCATCCAGCTATCTAATAACTTGAGAATGGGGGAAGAAGTGATGGACACCACAGAGGAGTGGACACTGCAGAGAAATAGACACTGAAGGTCTGAGAAGAAGAGCATGCAGAAAAAAGAAAAAGAAGTCAGATGCGTGAGTGAACAGGGTTAAGTCAGGATAAAACTGTATATAATTGCAGAAATAGGAAACAGATAATTGTAGATATGAAACAGGAAGATATTAGTTGACAAAGAAGTGAAGTGGGTCAGCTAGCCTTCAGAGTAAATACGTGCACAAGTGTAGATACGAGACAGAGAAATGTCAGTCAGATGATAAGGAAGTGAAATGTAATGATTTAGACTCTGGAGTAAAAAATGCAGATAATTGTAGATGTTAAGCAGAGAAATATTAGCCAGATGATAAAGAGAAGTGAGTTAACCTTGAGAGTAAAAATGTATATAATTAGAAGTATGAGAAAGAGAATTATTAGTCGGATGATTGTATATTTACTTGGGTATATTATAATAGCCAGGAGAACTGGAGTGAAGCAGAAGCAAGGACAGTTTTGAAAGGATCCTTCCCTCTTGCAGAAGCCACTGCCGCAACTATATCAGAGCTGTGCCAGGGCTTGGGGAATTGAAGGTGTGACCACACATACATGCAGGACAGCAGGAAATATCTGCACCTGAACTGGTTAGCAATGTGATAGAGACCAGAGGCCTCTGTGCCTACTTAGGAGTGGTTAGATGAGAAAGTGTATACAGGGCAGAGTGGTTGGGATGATTATGAAGAGAGAATTGCTAAGCATCAGGATGCAGAGTTTTTAACTGAGAATACAGAGGCAAAAACCTAGTAGGAAACTTCAGTGGTCTCTAAGAGGCTTGAAAGATTTAGTGGAATCGCTCTCACAGGAGATAGGAATTTTCAGGTTTCCTCAGACCAGAGAAACCTGTTCTTTTGTCTACAACAGCAGCAAGGAGAGATCAGCCTAAGATACAGGAACCCCTCAAGTCATGGCACACAGTCGAAGCAAGTCAGGTTGCTCCAGTACAAGTTAGTATTAGAGAAGTGGTGGATAGAGAAGATATACAGGGATTTCAGACATTTCCTATAATAGAGCATAGGGATACTCAGGGAAACATAAGCAGGATGCATACACCGATACCATCGAACAGCTCAAGGAACTAAAGGTGGCTTGTATTCAGTATAGACCAACAGCAGTTTTTACCCAGACACTAATAGAGAATATTGTTGTAGAAGCCTTACCCCACCCCCCACCCCAGGAGATTAGAAACAGAGGGCCAAGGCCTGCCTACCAGAAGGGAACTATTTGTTGTGGAAAGCAGAATTTGCAGAGTGTCAGATCATAGCTGAGAAGACTAGAGCCCCAAACCTTCCTATTTCTTATGAGATACTCACTGGTGAACGACAATAAAAAGATAAGCAGTTAAATTTTGAGGTAGTAGTTTATACACAGATTGGCACAGCTACCAAGAGGGCTTGGAACTGACTTCCAGCTGCTGGGGCACAGACTGAAGACTTAACAAAAATCAGAAAAGGGCCCGATGAGTTATTTCAAAATTTTGTCTCTAGGCTAATGCAGACATCATCCAGAATAGTTGGAGATACATGTGTTGAACTTTTGATTATGAAACAACCAGCTTATGAGATTGGTAATACAATATGCCAGGCCAGGCTACAACCTTATAGAAAGAAAAATGACATAGATGAGTTTATTCAGATTTGTTCAGATATCAGGCCAGCAGGAACTTCAGTTAAGGATATGTTATTCCTACAGAGAAAGCAAGGCATAGGGAGGAAGAAAGGCACAGAGCTTTCTAGAGGTTACCGTGGATGTGGTCAGAAAGGGCACATGGTTAGACAATGTCCTAACACAGGAGAAGATAGGGGACTAGGTTGGTGCCCTCGATGCAGGAGAGGAAAGCAGCCACAGATGATCTACAATGGGCCAGCCCAGGCCCAGAGGGCAAAAGGCAAGATAAGGCCAAGATCAAAAAACGTAGGAAAATCAGTCTTGAGAGCTGCTACCATGGCTGACACCAAGGCAAATGTATAGAAAATGCTATTAATTCAGCCAGTCAGGAACTGTTTTAAGACCTAATAATGAAAGAAAGACAACATGGATAAATTTGAATTTATTCAGCTTTTGGATGCCCATAATTCAAGGATTGGCTATAACTGCTGTGTTACAAAAGATTTCAATTAAGGATTTTTTTTTCATGTCAACAAACTAATAATAACTGAGGCAAAAGGAGAGATGAGAGATGTATGTATGTTCTCTGTATGTATGGTGTGGCCACACCAGTATGTATGGAATGTGATTGTGAATGTCTGAATGTTGACAAAATTGCCTTGGATATGATTAAAAGGATACTTATATTGCTTCAGATATACTTAAAAAGGTCCCTAAATTGCTTTTGAATATAGTTAAAAAGAGCATCCAATCAGTCAATGTCTTAACAGGAAAGGTTGGCAATTTGAGCCCTCAGAGCCAGTTGATGAAAAATAGCAGAGCAAAGGGAATCTATATGGATGATTCTGTAGAGTTTATCAGAGGAGAGGATACAGAGATCCTCCTAAATTTTTATTGGTTAAAAAGGGACTATCTAGAGAATAGAAGTCAATACATGATTTGAAAAAAGTTTCTGAGAAAGGCCTCCCTGTTAGACCTCGACCTGGAATGATGTCAGTGCAGATGCAAAGTAGGCCATGTCAGCTAAGATGCAAATGAGGCTTTGTCTGCTAGTGAGAGCTTTACAGGTTGGATTAGGAAAGACTACTTGAAAACTTCAAGTAATTTTCAAAAGTTGTTTGGGACATATGTTACATTTTAAAAGAAATTAGCCTTAATAATTAGAGATTAGAAAGGATAGTTTACAATCTTTAAATGATTTTCAGAAGTTGTTGGAAAATATTCAATGGTTATATCCTTTTTTTTTTTTTAGAGCACCTACTGGTGATTTAAAACCTTTAAATAAGATTCTAAAAAGAGATAATGATCCCAATTTGCCTAGTTAGCTAAAGAGGGTAGACGAATCCTTCTGCTATTGGAGAATGTAATCCAGCATCTGCAGATGTTATATGAGCAATGGAAAACCATGGAAAGCTTACACTGTCTTCCCAGCCAAAATGTTAAATCCTTATTTTAAAACAGTAACATTTATAATACATAAATGGCATATGAAATATAGGAGATATTTTGACAGAGAACCAAATATAATATATAAGTTGATTGTTTCAGAACAATGATTCCTGGAAAATTGCTTTTGCTCAATTTTCAGGGTAAATTGATAATCAGTTTCCAGCTCATAGACTGTTGCAATTTATGCTAATGTCTCCTTTTATATTCCCCAAAATAGTAAGTAGTCCTGTGAAGAATGCTATGTTAATTTTTACTGATGGTTCTTCTAATGGAAGAGCAGCTTATATTATAAATGGTAAGAAATACATGGAACAAACAACTCTGGCTTCAGCTCAGATAGTTGAATTACAAGCTGTTACAATGGTATTTCAGTTTCTAGTAAATGATTCATTTAATTTGTATACTGATAATCATTATGCTTTTAAAGCTCTTCAAATAATAGAGATAGTTCTCAGTGCATAGGAACTATGGATGATCAGGTTAAAATATTGTTTGAGCAAATTCAAAATGCAATTGCCATGTTTTGTGGGTGACATAAAAGCTCATTCGAAACTTTCCGGCCCAATGGGTAAAGGGAATAAGTCAACAGATAGATTAACAAAATTGGTCACTTGATCTCAGGTAGAGAGAGCTCTGCAGTCTCATAACTTTCATCAGAATAGCAAAGGTCTAAGAAAGCAATTTGATTTAACTAGAGAGATGACAGCTCGTCATAATTGTCAAACAATGAGGGGTGCCCAGAATATTTATCTGTAACTAATTCAGGAGTAAACCCTGGAGACCTACTTCCTAATCATTAATGGCAAATAAATGATACTCATACTACAGAATTTGGCAAATTAAAATATGTGCACATGGCAGTTGATAGATATCCAGGTTTCTAAACATGTGATTAGTCATTGTTTAAAAAATGTTTTGCTGCTGGGCGTTGGTGGCACATGCCTTTAATCCCAGCACTCGGGAGGCAGAGGCAAGAGGATCTCTGTGAGTTCGAGACCATCCTGGTCTACAAGAGCTAGTTCCAGGACAGCCTCCAAAGCCACAGAGAAACCCTGCCTTGAAAAACCAAAAAAAAAAAAAAAAAAAAAAAAAAAAAAAAAAAAAAAAAAAAAAAAGTTTCGCTTACATGGGAGTTCCAAACATGATAAAGAACAGACAATGGAGCTGGATATTATAGTAAGGCATTTTAGCTATTTTGTACTCAATGGAAAATTGATCACAAAGCAGCTATTCCTTATAACCCTCAAGGACAAGGAATTGTGGAGTGTGCTCATAGCTCCTTGAAAACACAACTTCAAAGAATTAAGAAGGGGGAGTAATGTCCCTACTCTCCACATAATGCATTAAATCATGCACTCTTCATTTTAAACTTTTTAAATGTGGATTCCAATGAGCAATCTGTACAGACACATTGTGGTGCTATGGAACTCCGAGTGAATTTTACTCTGGTCAGATGGAGACATCCATGCACTAAACAATGGAAAAGACCTAATTTGGGGTGGAGAGAATGTTTGTGATTTCTTGCAGGAAAAGAATAAAGCAAGATGGCTGCCAGAACATTTGGAGAGTTGCTTTGGAGCAGAGGAAAAAAAAAAAAAAAAAAACGTGGGAGCCTACCCAAGCCAGTTCAAGTGAAGCACATTAAACCAGTGTTCCTGATCCTTGATGTCATCGAATTTACAGCCTGAGGAAGAAAGGAGACAGTCAGTTCCAGAGTTCCAGTTTCTCAACAAGCTGGCTACATCAACTTCCCAGCAGTGTGAGTCTTCATCCTGGAGCTGACAAAGAACTGGATGACTAGCAGCTCACTCTTTGACACATCTTGAAACACAGAACTCACTTTCCCAGTTTTTACCATTGACGAAAAGGACCCATTTACAACAATTGGACACTAGTATGGACCATGACAAGTGGCAAAAACCCTTCTCAGAATTTAAACAGGACACGAACAAAATGTTTTGCAGTTAACATTCAAGGACTGTGATGTTTCAAACTTGATTTTGGAGTTTTACAACCAGCAGAACATTGGACTTTAGACAAGAAGGAGAAAGTTCACAGAACGTTGTATTCTAGATAGGGAAAAGAATATTCACAGGGCATTGGACTCTAGACAGGGAATAAGGAAAGAAAATTAGAATTGTGGAGTTATTTACACTCCACCCATCGTGAGAACATTTTATTGTCCTTTGAGTGAATTGTAACTCACCCAAATGTATGTTCATACTGGAATTGTTAATGTTTGTAACTTTTGTGATGCTATGCAAATGTTTGTGGATACAAGAGATCAGAGTTCATTCTAACAGGAATGTAATGTATAGTTTACAAGTCTTTGGGTAAAATGTGTTTAGAAAGGCAGGTTTAGACTTTGATATAAAGAGAGGGACTTGGAGACATTCCCACACCAGTTTTAAAAGGATGTTTTAATTTGGTTCATCTGCTCGGAGATCATTGCAGCCATGAGAGCATAGATGTTGCTTCCTGGTGAGTTCCCATGGAAAAACAGTTTAGAGGCATATGTCATTGAACCATGCCCCATCCCCCCTAATGTTCTTTGTTACAGAGGCTGGTTTGGCCAGAGATGAGAAAGGTTTTCTTGCCTCCAGGGGGCCTAAGACAATACACCACGTGTGATGGAATGCATCTTTGATGATGGGTAAATTCTGGTAGGTTAAAGAAGTCTGCCTAAGACAGGCACAGTCATCTGTCCCACTGCAGGAGCACAGGTATCAACTTATAAATTTAAGAGGGGCGATTTGTTGGGGCCCGAATATGAATCTGATATTTTGGTTACAGGCCTCAGCTGGATTCCTGGAACTGGAATCTCCTAATGTCTTTTAGATGTCAGCTGGTTATCTCCAGATGGCGTGGCCAGGTGAAGAATGTCTCCTAGTTTGTATATCAATAGATCTAGACCCTGGGTGAACCCATACCCATCCTTCAACTGGTGAGACATGCCCTTGTGAATGTCTGAGGGCTTGAGTACATGTCTTCTAGTATGATCTGGAGGATTAAAGGAAGTGTTTCCTAGTCAGCCCTATATACATGATAGGAGATGTCTTCAGCAAGTACCCCCACTTTTGGAAAGTTATTTAAGATGATGCTGAAATAAACCATGGTCTCCAGTACTGACTGAGAGCCCTCTGGAGATGACAAGATGTCTCTGTCTTGTCCTTAACATTTTTTGGGTAGTCAGTGCTTCCTGATTCACACTCCCTCACTCAGTGTCAGACCCAGAGCTGTTCGGCTGGTTCTGAACACAACCCCAAACACATCAGTCCTGAATAGATGGCCTCTGTATCGTGGGAATGATGTAGGCTGGACCCCAGCAGTCTTTTCCTCCAATTGACATATGTGGAGCCTGTGGCTTAGGTGGTTGATCTTCCTCTCCCAGTTGGGGCAGAGACACATCTCCAATGGTGGGAGGTGCGGTGCTAGATGGTTTGGGGTATGAGGAGGGCACCCCCAAGTCTCTGGGATTTCTCTCCCGATGTGGGGCAGATGCAGTGCTGGATGGTTTGGGGCTGTCCCCAGGTCTCTGGTGTTTCAGTAGGCAGGATGGGGGTGTGATATGCCCTGGTTAAGGGCCTCCAATGGGGGAAGGGGTGCAGCAGGAGAAGGCCTGGAACTCACCTCTCCAGGTGTGGGCAGGGCCAAGGCTCTGATGGCCGCAAATATGGCCCTGGATTGCTTGGCACTGTCCCCAGGTCTCTGGGGATTCAGCCAGTAGGAAGGGGTTCTGTGCCCCAGTCAAGGGCCTCCAATGGGCAGGGGGAAATTTTAAATGTTTTAATCTGATTTCTAAAGCCTTGCCAGCAGGAGGCTGAACCTGAAAACCTTGCTGAGGAGAAAGACCCATGTTAGCATCTCTGTCTTCTAGCAGTGACATGATTACCATGGTCTTGTAATTGGAGCAGCTGTCATCACCCACAATCCCTTCAAGCATGGGTCCACTATTTTTGCACCCATGGGAGGAGAAGAAAGCTCATAATTCCCCTCTATAGGATATGTGGGGACAGCAGTTTCTAGGGGTGTTCTTCAATGGCATAAGTGCCAGTGAGCCAGGAGTGCATTTCTGTGAAAGCCACTACAATCATCCTGCATGAACCCCAACAAACTCACAGGTTCTCCAAGATAAGTGTAGCTGGAATCACTGTCTTGGCCTGTGGTTGCTATGTCTGAGGTGAGGACAAGTGGCCCTCACCTAGGAAAAGTCATCTGCCAAGCAAGTGTGATAGAAAGCAACCCTGCAAGTTTGGAGAGACTGATCCTGAATGCAGATTTTAGAACAGCCCCTGTACTGGCATATCTGGAAGGAAGGGTATGGGGGAGACTAAGGATGGAGATGGAGCTGAGACACTCAATGTTCTGTCAGAGAATGAGGAAGCAGCTGGGTGGGTGACAACATCAACCAGACATGAGGGAATGGTGGAAGTCAGGTTTCTCACTGTCTTATCTCCCAGGCTCAGTTGTTATACTCTAGAACAGGTTGAGCTTCCTAAGTCTCCAGGCACAGGCTCTTTAGGATTGTCAATGGAGAACCAGAAGTCTTTTTAGACCCCTGCTTAATTCTGCCCCCTTGCAGTTTTATTTGTCCTCCTTTTCATCCTAAAGGTGTCTTCTTCCTGCCTCTCAGCAAGCCCACCCACCACCAGTACTAGGGGTGGCTACAGACCACAACCTCAGAAGGGGCTTGGGGCAGAAGGGCAAATCCCACATGGATATCAATGAGGACCCCCAAGCCCTGACAAGGAGCATGGTAGCACACATGCTCAGCAGAGTGAATTTTTAACATGTCTGGATATGAAGAGCTGGTTGGAGATGGGTCAAGGGTCTATTGACTAGGATCACAGTCATGAGGTAAGGGGGTTGACATGGGGGGGGGGTAGCTGTCACCGGCATTGAAGAGGCAGTGAGAATGTTCGGCATATCCTTTCTCAGGACAATGTGAATGCCTCTAACAATAACCACCACTTCATATGCAACTGGAATGCTGGCCTCGCTGACATCAGACACCATACCAGCATTTCCTGTGAGCAACTCAGGGTGCCAAGGAAGACTGAATCAACCAGTCTACAGAATCCTATGGTAGCATGGGTCCTGATGGGAAAGAGCCTGCATCAGGATGTTGTTTGAGCACAAGTCCCTGAATACCTCTGTATATCCTATATCTGGAGGATCAGACATGCCATATACAAGGCAGCTCTAAGAGAAAATGTCCTAGGACTCTGGTAGCTTCTGGTGGCCTTATAGTTTCCTGGGGTTGAGAACAGCTGTCTCTGTATTCCCCCTCTGCCTCTGTATGTCTCACTCTGTCCAAATCCCTTTCACATGAGGACATTAGGCATGTTGGGAGAAGGTCCAATCATTCTCTTTAGTTTGACTCCTTTGAAGATCCTATTTCCAAACAGGCCTCATTCGAAGGGGCTGAAATATGGAACTCCACAGACCTTCAGGAAGAGCATGACACTCAACCCTCTGCAGCGTGAATGCAGCCAAGAGACTGGAGGTCAATGCCTCATGCTCCACCCATGATTCAGTTCTGCACAGATCACATGTAAGGGACCAGAAGTAGCTCTGGCCTGCTGGGAAAACTGGGTACCTCCCTGAAGGAAACACCCAAAGTCTTTGAAAATAAAGAGCTGGCATTGACCCAATGATGAAAAGAGCAAGAGGGTATTTTGGGGAGGGAGGGACAGTGATAATTCTAACTTAGGAGCTGTCAATGAGGCTGCGGAGAACTGAAGAAGTCAGATCATGAAATCATCTTCCAGGGCATGAAAAGGAGCTCTGCACACAATCAGTACTCTGGAAGAATGAGTATGGAGTGCCGACATCCTAGCTCAGTAATGTCGATAAAATTGCTATTGCAGTCTCTGAAAGGGTTGTGACTGTGAGTGCCTTGGGTGATCCTGGGCAGACACCATTATTCTCTGTGAAGATAAGATTCTTGTTTATGGCAACTGTCTTCTTGAGGAATAAGTACCATAAGCTAAATTGATTGTGTCTTTGTGTTAGATAAATGTGCTAATAGTAAATGATGTGCTTCCTTGAAAGCTAATTCCAAATGTGAGTGATAAAGAACCACATCCTCAAAAATTCGTGTTCTTATATTCTATGAAGCATAAAGTTTCTGAATTAAACAAAAATAAATGGGGCAAGTCAAAACATCCATGCCCTAAATTTACCATGACAGAATCTTTTGTCCTTCTGACTCATCCATCCCCTGTATAGTCCAGAGAGGTACATCTGGGGTTTTTTAGTTTAAGACCAAAACCTGTGACTTAGATCAATTCATCTTGGCCTTCTAGCTGTACTTTGTGACTTCATCTGGTAAGTGAAATTGTATACTTGTGATGTAAGAAAGAGAAGGTGTTTGACATGCTGAATTCCATGGCCAGCTTTAGCTACATTTCAAGTTCAAGCCACAGCCCTGCTTCTCATAGTCATATAGCCAGGATAAGTCTTAGAATACAATGGCTTTAGTTCTCATATCCATGAATGATGGTCTCAGACTATAAAAGTGTCATACATATTGACAGGGTCATTTTGAGAAGTTAGAGGTGTTCCTTAGCATCTTAGGTATTAGGTGTCTCCCCTATCTGCACAGAACTGAGGGGCTAATGGAGGCTCTGGGATATTGGCAGGATGTCAAAAACAGTGGCCACACAGACACACACAGAATGCACCATTGAACCCACTCAACCCTTGAGCCTCTTAGATGTATTCAGAGACCTCTGATTCCAACCCTGTACTTCTGGATTTAAAACAAAACCAAACTATAATTTGAATGCTACGTTCATAATTTACTTGCTTTATTCAATTACTCATTTATTCATGTGCAAACGTTTACTCTAAGCCTAATAGTAGCACACTGATAAGGACACGGAGGATACAGGTATAGAAGTGTAAGGAGAATGTAAACAACAGGCAGAAGCCTTCCTGGAAGGAGTTTGGGAAAGTGAACATAGGCCAACTACTAGAGATAAGAATGAATGAGAGTGTGCATGTGTGGCAGAGTGTGATAAGCAAGGTATTTAAGGACCAGCTCAGGACTGACCCCAGCAGATCCCACCATGACTGTGTGAAGGACACTTCCTGGAACTCTCCTCCACCTGAGGAGCCAGTCCACTAAGCTGAGAACCACCCCATCTGGTATCAAACATTGAAAACCAGAGACCATGGTGGACTCGACACTTGAATCCAGAGGAATCCTGAGAAGTTGGAAACCATGGCCCTGCACCAGACAGATACCCCAGTTGTGAGCCTGGTGGCTATGGTCCCTAGGACTTTGCTTCTGCTTGTGTATGTATCTCTAAGGGTGAAGTAAAATATATACTCAAAACCAACTTGCTGAATCTGTCATCATTCCTCCCGGGTTAAACCCAGGTAAGTGCTCATGACAGGAAGGGTCCATGACCCAGAGTATCTTGCCTCTTGGGGGATGCCTGAAGGTGATGAGAAGGCCACTTTTCACAATCCAAGCTTCCTTTCATCCTAATGAATTCTCATCTAGACATGTCATGCCTGAAGCGTGCCTCTGAAGCCTGTCAGTGAAGGTGGTGTTACACTATGTCCGGAGTGTACTGCCTTCACTGGTACTATGCACAATGACTTAAAAGAAAAGCCCAGAGGGCCCACAATAGCTTTGTTGCAGCAGGGGTAAGAAATAAAATCTGATACATAGGGGGATGAGGATGAGGATGAGTGTATTGCATGTGTGTGTGTGTGTGTGTGTGTGTGTGTGTGTGTGAGTGCACCCTGCACTCAAGGCCTAGGTGGAATTTGCCACTCTGCAGCTGCTCTTTGGACGTTTGTAATCACATGGGACTACACATTGTAATGACATTCTCAGTAACTTCAGGGACCGCCAAAGTGACCTCACACTCTCACTTTGTACCTCATGCTCTTCTTGTCTACATGTGATATCAAAATATAAAACCATAAAAGAACAAACTGATCCACTGGACTTTATTAAAATGAAAAACTTTTTAGTCTTCAAAAAAAAAAACCCAGTAAACAGATGATTAAGTAAGATTTGTGGGTAAAATAACCCACAAATCACACATTCTGACAACAGATTCCTATGTAGAGCCTGTAGGGACTCTCAAAACTCGGAAGGAAAAACAAACAAGAAATCCAATTAGAAAATGAGGAAAAACTATAGAGAAACATCTTACTAAAGAGAAAACACAGATGGCGCATAAGCACATGAGAAATGTTCAACATCACCAGCAATTAGAGAAATGGAGAGATTGTGCCACACATTGCTAGGTGGCTTTCAAGAGGTGGCAGAACTGAGTGCTGGAAGGGATGCAGGGAAATTGCATCTTCCATAGGCTGTCAACAAAGAAAGAAAAGGGCGTGCCACATGTGACCTAGAAATATAGTCTGGGACATTTATTTCAGAAAATTGAAAGCTTGCATCCACCCAAAAAATTATGAATGCTCTTGTTGCTGGAATTGTTTGTAAAATCCTAAAATTGGAAACAAAATATTACCAGATGGGCTCAATAAACTGGAGCCCTTTCAATCTGCTAAAAGTTATTTTGTAAAGCTATTGGTTCTTGCAACATCTAAGATGGATTATGATGGGTCAAAAATCCACTCTCAGGGCAGGAGAGGTGCCTCAGAGAGGAAAGGGCTTGCTGTGCAAGCTTGAAGACCTGAGTTCAAGTCCCAAAAACTCACAATGAAGGTGGATGAGAGGCAGTGTAGGTGTCTACTCAAAGCACAGTTACAGTGAGATGCAATGCAGAGACTAGCATTCCTAGAGGCTTGTGCCTGCCAGCTAATTTGACATTACAAGCAGTGAACAAAGGAGCCTTATTACCCTACCCTGTCCTATGAACTCCACATGTGTACTATAGTGCACACATGTGCCCTTAATTACAGAAGTTAATGCACACACAACACATCATATACACACATAAAGATTTGTTTTAGTTTAAAAATTGTTAAAGCTACCCATAAATGGCTAATTCCTGGAATGCAGCAATTCTTGAAGTGAGAAGACTATGGGATGGAATTAGTGCATTCCAGGAACTGGGGATGGTGGTGAAAATTATCTTTTGTCTCCAGTGATATACTTCTAGTAAATTTTCTAAGCATTGTAATCGACCTCTTGAAAAGGTTGAACTATTTCAGAGATTACTACATCAAAGAAAAGAAGCTACCATGAGCCAAAGTGAAGACTCAGCTTTGCACAGCTGCTGAGCCACCCACAATTGAATGAAGCTTCAGTATGGCCCTTATAGAGAACCTCTGTGACATTTTCAGCACTCTTTCAGGTGTCAGCACTGTCACAGTTGGCCAGCGGTTATGGTTTGAGTATAAAAATACCTCCCACAGGCTCTTGAGTTTGAATACTTGGTCCCCAGGTCTTTTTTGGTGAGTTGAAGCTTTGAAAGTTGAAGTCTATCTGGAAGGTAGGGTCTTGATGTTTAGCTTCCTATCCCTTCTCCATTTTGATTTCTGTTTTACCAAATGTGAGGGGGTGATTTCTGTCTTTTTCACCAACCCAGAGGCTAGATATTCCATTACTCTGACTTAGAGGAAAAACTTGCCCAAGTCCTGAGACAAGAAATGAATTTTGAAAGCACTGGGCTTTTGAAGTCTAAGATAGAGGCAGATTAGAAATGTGCATGAAACAGGGTCAAGTTTATGACCTGCTAGGGAAAGTGTGTGGCCAAATGGCATCCACAAAACAAGTCTTCACACTGTGATTGATCACATAGAATGGCTTCTTGGTGTAAGGGTTATGTATTTAGCTAATTGATGGACAAAACCAGGAATGTGGGCAAGTGCCAACTCAAACAGTAGCAACCTGTTTGCTCTGTCTAGCCCTCAAAAATGAGCAGAAGCACCAAGATTATTCTAACAACAAACACAGTACTTTGAGATAATGGGGAACCATAAAAGTAGGGGGAGTAGGCTGGATGTCCATAAAAAAATCCTTGGCTGTAATTTTTTTTTAATTTCGGCTTTTATTTTTGTTTTATGTAGGAAGGAAATAAGGTCTCTCCAGCCAGACCCATTGATTAAAAAGTCTATAGATATGGAAACAACACAGAGTTTATTCTTTCTCACAGGGGGAGAAATACAATGACCTAGCAGAAGATGGACTAGTACAGAGATGGATGGGCCCAAGAGGGCTAAGTGCCTCCTATGGGCCTGGGAAGCTCATTCCAAGGTAGAACCTGGTTGTGTGATGGTGGTTATGCACTGGCTTTAAAGAAGACTTGGGATGTGGAGACTACATGCTCAGAAGAAGTTGGGGAAACCCTGGATAATCAGGGGCATCTGGTGGGATGACCGAGCCAGGTGCTTAAGTGGAGGCTGGTATGTCATCTGATTAGAGGTTTTGTGAGTTCAGATGCCTGGGGTTTCAGGCATTTGTGGTGTTCTGGAGAAAGGATCTGGGCTGGACATGGAGTCTTAAAGGTCCCGTGTATATATACGGGAGAGAGGGTGTGGTTGGGAGATGTGTTGGTGCATGTGTGTGGTGGTGGCAAGGGGGCATCTTTGAGCATAATGTTTGTCAACCTTGGTTGAGATGCAGGGTCTGTTGGTCACCATTGTGTGTACCAGGCTAGCTGGCATGTGAGCATGTGGAGATGCTCTTGTCTCTGTGTGCTATCTCACTGTATGAGTGCCAGCATCACAGACCTGGGCTGCTGCACTCAACTTTACAGTAGGTTCTGGGGATCGAACTCAGATCCTTATACTTGCCTAGAAAGCTCTTTGGCCACTGAACCAGACAAGAAAACTGGGGATGCATTAGTGTACTAATAGGAATCATTGATTGGTGGGGGCATAGTAGGGGAAGAGAAGTAGGCTAGGAGTTTCTGGCCTAGTTAACATTTCCACCTCAACCCAAAAGGCTGCATTTCACTAGATTCATTTTCCAGTAGGGTCATGGGAAGGGTTAGCAAGATAGAAATAGGTGCCTATGCTGAATAGGCATACCAATCCCATTTAATCAGTGTAGTTTCCCCTAGGAATAAAGGGTAGCCTTGTGATAGTCTTGTTCCCTCTCTGCCCTCCCTACCTCCCAATGCCTCCCACAGTTATATTGATGAATGGACACAAATGTATAGTGGGAAATTACCAATACGGAGTCAGGTAGAAATATAAGGGTATTTAATAGGGAAGAGCCTTACTTACAGAGCGACCTAGCCAGCCAGCGTGGCAGCGGTCTGTACGCAAGCCCAAAAGTGAAGCTGCAAGAGAGCACGCAGTCCCATCCCAGTGTTGATCTACGTCACCCTGACCATGCCCTCCCAAGTGTGGTCAGGCACAACTGTAGCCAGCCCCTAATTAGGCATGGCTACAGCTTCCCCTATACAAATGAGCTGCTAAAACTGAAAAGCAGGATTTTTGAGCTATAAAGTCTAATCCCATTGTGAAAATTTCAAGTCATGGGAGTTAAGCTGCCTCACACAACTTTGTGGTCTGTTCATCACTGGCCAAGTGTACATCACCAGTGATGTTTGAACCAATAATGACAGCATTATCTGCATTCCAGGGTTTGTCATACATCTCTGTTTTACCTAAAATAGCAACAACCCGGCAGCCTATCTGTCTCATGAAGAACATGGAGGTAGATTTACATGAGGGAATGGTCAAGCAGGAAGTGAGTGATCACCAAGGCATTGTAGTTCTTTCCAGAAAAAAAAATGCTTTTTGGAGGTTGAGTGTAGCCAAATAATTAATCAACCTGTTTTAAGAGTTGGAACAGGTATTCTCAAGGAATTGTAGGGATCCAAATTCCTGTGGGAGACAAGCCCACATGACTTGGAGGTACAAGGTGGTGTAATCTGGCCTGGCCCCCGCTCTTTGGGCACCTAGAAAAGTGTGCTACCTCTTCTCATGGCAAGCACTACCCTGTCTCTGTACACAGGTGCAAAGTTCCCTTTAAGAGGCAAACTCTGCCCACTTCTGCTCTGTTTCTCTGCAGTTTCTCTGTGGAGGCAGATGTCATGACCCGGCATGTCTCAGTCTTAACCCATGAGGTTCGGCCTGAGTGGGGGGGTGTGGACCTTAAAACTCCTAGCAACCCTGCAGAGATAAAGACCAAACACAGGCATCTTGTCATCTTTAGAGAGCTCTCAGTTCCATGTTGTAGAACTAGAGTCATTTCTTTATTAGCTATCTTTTCTATTGTTTCTTAACCCTCCTTTCATTACCACGAGGGAACCATTTCTCTCTTTATTCTCTGCTCTCTGGTCGCTTGCCCCTAACTCCTGTCCTCCCTAGTCACTCACACACTGCACTTCTGGCCAGGTGCAGGCCTATTCGGATGCTTAGGCCCACAGAGATGCAAATAGGAGGCATATTACCCCGAGGCCATGGTAAACAATAGTAGCCTTATTGGCATTAACAATACATTAGTGGACTTGAGCTTTCCTGTGTTCCTGTTTAGTGAAACCCAAGGCTGGATCTCAAAATATTCCATAATGGAATTATCTTGGTCCCCCACAGGCAGGTCACTGTCTATATCTCTCTTTCTCTCTCTGTCATTCTCTGTCTCTCTCTCCTCTCACTCTCCCTTCCCTTCCCTTACTCCATCCTCTTTCCCCAATAAAACTTCCATATAAGTTATGTCTGCAGGCCTCTGTCTATCTCATCCACTGTTTGTCCCTCACCTGCCATGGGATCTGCCAAAGGTCACACTTTCCACCACATTCATAACATTGGTGCCATGAGAGACTTGGCAGGCTCTCCTGGCATTTTCTTCTGCCTGCAGCAATTTGGGGTTTGCTGGAACCCTGAATCCTTCAATCCAGTTGCTTTTCCAACTAAGGATCACTGGAATACTACATCCAACACCAGCTCTGGTAAGCACTCCCCCTCGGCCCATGCTTCCATAAGTGAGGATTCTTATCAACTGCAGTTTTTCACCTTTTTGGCTTAATTTGAAAAACCCCAGTCTGGGTAACTGCCTCTTGGGCTCATAGGCCCTGGCCGTCGATTTTGTGCACAATGGAACACAAAAAACAGCCTGTGCCCCTCATAGCCTATCCTTCCTTTTCTTTTCCTGGGACTCCAGAGATTAGGCATTGGATCCTACCTCACTCACTGAAATGGGTCTAGACCCCCTTACATATCAGTACAAATGGCTCCTTAATGGCACTCCATATCCCTGGATTTCACAGAATCTTTCTCCCAGTGACCCAATAGTTGAAAATGTGTACCTTACTGCTCCAAGCTTTTTTTATTCTTTCACCATGTTTCCTTCCCTTCTCCATGCTCCAGTTCATGAAGCACCTGCTGCTTCCACCACCTGCACTGCAAATGCCTGGCTGCCAGCCCACAGTTGGCTGACCTGAGAGGAACAGTGTCTGTTCGGAAATACTTTTTGTTTTCTATGTATTTTTATATGTATTAAAGAATGTGCAAATGGTGTATGGTGTGGCCATGAACATGTGATTCTGAAGGCCTGCATCCTTTATATGTGTCTTATAAGTGCACATGGTTTAAAATCTATAAGGTACCTTATAACATGTGGGCAGGTGCCATTTTGGCTAAGGGCAGGTCAGATGCCCTCACCACCATCTTTGCTAAGGGAGACCATGTTACCACTGCCATTTTGTTTGAGATTAAAAGAGATATATCACCACCATCTTGGCTGAGTGCAAGACAGACGGATAAGGTGACCTAGTTGCCATCTTTACTAAGGGTGCTCTTTTCCTCATCTCACCTTTCAGTTATGTCTTTGACTCTTACACTGACTCTGTTGTGTGTGATGTGTGTGCAGTGATTTTTTGGCAGAGTACTCACTTCACACAGGGACCCCATCTGCCTGTTCCACCTGCAACAAATCACCTTCTTTTCTTTGCTCCAAAGACCAGCACATGCCCATCTACACTCTTTAAATGCCCTGTCTACTTGTTGCAAATTTTGTCAATTTTTAGTGTTAAATTCCGTTTTGCAGTAGAAGTTTTTCTTTACTTTTTTGTCCTTCCCAAGCATAAATTTGACCTGCTAAGTTAAAACCAATCATAGGCAAGCTGGAGGACTCTGGGTTAAACATCCCTCCATGGCTCTTCAGGTAGAGCAAAAAGCATTTAATTTTAGCAGTATATTCTTGATTCAATATATCCAGCATATTATGTGAGTATAATAGTGAATTTCAACTATTTGTGTACTGTCTTTGAAGTCAGCATGCATTTTATACTCATAGCACATCTCCATTCAGAATAATCTCTTATAAATTCTCAATCTCCACATGATTTACACTGGAGTTCTGACCTTTACTTTCTCCATCTGTGACAAGCATATAATACCCTGCCCTTCAAGATGGTAAGGGCTTTTGGATTTTGGAGTATGTTGTGAGCCAACAGTGGGCCATGCAATATGTATGCAGGCTGATTTTATTAAGCCATCTTCTAACTGGAATACAAGAGATTTTGAGATGGCTCACAAAGTCTTCTTCCAATTTATTCCTCCAGGTTATAACCTGTCTTCCTTTTAAAAGTGATACACTACAATTTCTCACCTATCCAGACTGTGGAACTCTGGGAATATAAATCCACTTTTGTCTTGGGGACAGATGGATCTGGGCAGCCCTGGACAAGTCTGCACTCTTTATACTCTAGAATTTCCTAATTTAAAACTCAGCCAATCAGAAATATCTGATCCATTTGCTGGAATTTTCAAAGGGAAATGGTTAACTGTTGTTAACCCTGGAGGTGCTAGTGACCTAACCCTCCCACCTGAAGTACAGAAAGAGCCTAAAGAATAGAGCCAAGACTGAAAGGAGTAATGGAAATCTCCATCCTTTGGGTTCTTCACCAAGTATCGTGGTGGGATTTCTGTGGTGTGTGGTATGTAAACACAGGATGAAAGACAGAAGGAAGACTTCATCATCTCACCAGTTTTAATTGGTTTCTGTCACTTGCATCCAAGATCCTGCCTATCATCAAAACCACATGAGTGGGCACTAGTTTTATTTGCTATGCTCTAAGGTATAACACTGCCTGTGTTGATGTTTTTCCTCATCACTAGGTCTGAAACACAAGGAATCAGAATACAATGCAGAAAGAGTGTAGATACAAACTTGAAGTGGGCATCTGTCAGGAATAAAGGACAAGTCTGAGTTTGTGTAATCCTGATCAACAACCTTGTATGGAGAAAAAGGTCTCAGCGTTATAAGAAAAGCTTCACACATTCATATAACAAGGACATCTGTTCAACCATGTTCATAGCAGCATTATTTGTAATAGCCAGAAACTGGAAGCAGCCTAGATGCCCCTCAACTGAAGAATGGATACAGAAAATGTGGTACATTTACACAATGGAGTACTACTCAGCAGAAAAAAACAATGGAATCTTGAAATTTGCAGGAAAATGGATGGAACTCGAAGAAACCATTCTGAGTGAGGTAACCCAATCACAAAAAGACAAACATGATATGTACTCACTCATATGTGGACCTGCTTTATGATACATAGTAGTGACCGTGCTTTATCAGAGCTGTTTTTAATGATGTTGCTCAGAATGGCTTCCTTCCAGATGATGATTGAGAAGCTAATTAAAAAAAATGGTGCCAGGTACCACAAGAATAACAGAACTATGCTGTTTTTCGGGGATTTTGTTTTTTACTATTTTTTTAAATGGAGTGTGCTGGAAGTCTCTACAATTTTGTTCAAATGACTGCAGAAGCTGGTAAAGCTGTTGCTGCTATTGATGCATAACATACTTCCATTATTGATATATATATATATGTATATATATATATATATATATATATATATATATATATATATATATTTGAATTTTTGGAAACTTTAGCTGTGCTGTCAACTTTGGAAAAACGTATCCCAGTTTACCATGTTGAGTTAGCGTTGTACAAAAATTAACAGCCATATTGGTCTAGAAATGTTGAACTCAATTTTTTTCCTTTTGTACAGGGGTAACGCACTGTATTAAATATGTAAGTTCTTTAAAAAAAAGAATGGATTTTGAGAGCCCATCCATTGTGAAGGGATGCTCTCTTGACCTGGACACATGGGGAAGGGCCTAGGCCTTGCCCAGGATGATGTGATAGACTTTCGGGAGCCCTTTTTGAGGGCCTTACCCTGCCTGGGGAGTGGAGGGGGGATGGCTAGGGACAGGTGGGATGTTGGGGGGGAGGGAGAGGGAGAAGGGATTGACATGTGAAGCAAGCTTGTACCTAATTTGAACTAATAAAATAAAATTAAAAAAAGAAAAGCAAAAAAAGAAAAGCTTCAGAAAGAGCCATATTTGGGGGTTAGGATGTAATTGAGAAATGAAGAGTTTGTTCAGGTCCCTTTATTGCCATGTACCCTGTACTTACAAGCCAAAGCTATGGGTAAAATGCCAAGCTTGAAGTCCAGTGAAGTTTCCCTTCTAGTACACAGGTAGACTCTTTGCTTTTGTAGCCTTGAGGATAAAATTACAGATTGAGCACAGAACCTAACTATAATAGCAGTGTCACATCAGAGTAATCTCCCCTGTCAATCTTGGAAAGCTTGCAGTAAGTTCATGGCCAGGATTAAGATGTGGGGAACCTACAGTATAATACAGGATGTGAAAAATGACAGTTAATGCACTTGAAAATCTTTAATCTCAAAATTGCTTCAAATCTGTGTTGCCAGATATGTTCCACAGGTTTTCACTAGAGGATTAAAGATTGTTCAGAAACCTCTAGACTGCAAAATAACACACTCCACTCCCCCGGTACTTCTCAGACAATCAGTAGGGTTAATCCATGTTATAATGGAGCTGGAAAATCACTGAGGCTTCCAGGAGACAAGAGAGGCTCTGTCCCCCAAGATCTGACTTACACTAGTAGGAAGCAGGAGAGCATCGTGACTTGGGTGTGAAGGGTCCTTGCTGTTTAATAAGTGGTCAACACAATGATCCATTTCCATGATGTGGGACTTATGCTAATGAGGAGTCTACACTTTTCTCTAATGGTTCTTAGAGCATTAAAGAATGAGATTCCTTGAGTGACGTGGAAAAGTCAAGTGAGATACCAGCTTCTAGAAGTAGATTGCTAGAATGTATGTGTATATAATTTAAGTCTAGAAAAAATACACCAGTTTTGAAGACAGCCAACTAACCCAAGGATGCTGGATACAGAGGTACCAGTGCTAGTGAGGAGCTCCAGGATGTCCTCTAAGGGCAGAATGCCAGAAAAGACATCCAGTCACATTGCAAAAGAAGTGAGAGAAGTCTTCCATCTCAGGGACTATGAAGCTCAACTGTTATAAGCAAGGTGGGAACAATTACCACAATAGGCACAAGGCCAGAAACTCTGACCAAGGGAAAACAATGACAATGGCTATAGAACATAGGAAAAGACCCACAGAGGCCAAGGGGGCTGTTGTCCAGCATATTAGACCAAGAGAGATCAAGAGCTAACAACTATGAGCCTATCCTGCCTCTCAGTGGGATCATGGAAGCCTCTGTGGACCAACTAAAAGAAACAAAACTTATCAGATAAACACTGTATTGTCTAGACTTAGAGTTGATGGCACACACCTTCATAGACCTGATGGAGGTAGGTCTACCCCTCAGAAGTTTCCATGCTGCTTTACCCAAATGTGGTTTCTGACTTTTCATCAAGTAATACCATCCAGCTATGACTTTCAATTTTATTCCTATAATCTTTGGTTTCTTAGTCTGGTCATCTGCATTTCACTTGACCTGTGATGATCTTCATGATGCTTTTTCTAATGACTGGTCATTATTTATTCCCAAGAGAATTTATACTTTGGTTTTCCTAAACTTCAAACACAAGCCTTCTCTAGGTATAGAACCTATAGCACTCAAGCTGGCTCTGGCAGCCAGTGGTCATACATGTGGAGATTTCAACAGTGTGAGATAGAGGTCAGAGGACCAGGGGGTATGTGAGATTGTGCATTCTAGCTATGACAAGGAAAATCACCCATGAATTCCAAACTTTGTGGCTGCCTAAATAATACCTGAACAGTTCCAACAACAGGTAATATTCCAAAGTGGAAGGGGGAAATCTTAGGAGGCCCCATCCCTTAATGGAGAACTACAAGTAAATGAGAGAGAGAGAGAGAGAGAGAGAGAGAGAGAGAGAGAGAGAGAGAGAGAGTTACCCTTCTCCAGGGATAAGTGCCCTGCCTGATTGGTTATCCAAGGCTGACTGGTCATCCCTAAAAACATATACATATAGGGAGCACTGAACAGACACAGCAGGTTGAATGTGTATTCATTTATATGGATATGTAACAATGGTTAAAGGACAGACTATGAATTTAGAAGGAAGATGGCTTGTCATGAGAAGAGGGTAGAAGAGGGAGGGGAAAATGTTTGTAATTACATTTTAGTTTAAGTTATCAACACAACAAAACGTCACTAAAAAGAAGGGACTGAGATGGAGGAGACAGAAGCAACCTCCATCTATATGGAAGGAAGTCTGAAAGGATACCTGGCCCAGCCAACTTCCAAGATGAGGCTTGCTCTCTGAAGAGCTCTCCACACTGCCATACAGCCTGTTTTTGACACTCAGGTACAGGATGTCTGTCACTTTATGAGGTAATCCCTTCAACCCCACATAGCTCTACCTGTTAATTTCTTACCTATCAAACTGAGGCAAGATGTCAACAAACATCAGCTATTGAAATTGTTCTTCTCAGATGGAAATGGTAGTATTAGTGGTTACTTCCCAACCCAGGCCCTTGGTAGAGCTCGCATTCATGCTCCAGATGTCCAGAGTTCTGCTACTTTCATACAGTGGTACCTTTGTTGATAGCTACCTGTTGTGGAAAGAGATGGAGTTCATGCTTCACTTTCTGGAGCAGTAAGTGCCACACACCGCAAAACTCATTGATATAGCAGTTGGAACACATGCCCCTTTCCATAGCTGAGACTGGTATGTGATACTATTATCATCCAATGCCTCCATGAGATCAGACTGATGATTAGTGTGGGATAAGGCATCTTAGCTTTGTCCTGGCCCTATTTTATTCCTTTCCAACTGGTCTTTGGAGCATTTCATCAGCTCATCCCTTTGTGAGGTGTCCCAATCCAAGGTCAGCTTCATCACATCCATTGAGAGAGGAGCTAAGGAAATAAACCATCAACACTATAGCCTTTCTTTCCCACCATGACTTAGTGTGAAGAACCATTTTACCTGTGCAATTTGAAGATGCACACATGTAACCAACCAAGCCAGCAGAGTCATGTAGCAAATGTTTCAGTCCTCACGAGCTTTGGTGCCCTTCCTGGGTAATTGGTTAGCTTCTTCCATTCCTTCAGCTCAGATAGATTCTAGGTAAGCTTCATTTTACTTAGTTTCATAAACATAGAGTGCGTAGTCTTTGTGCCAGGCCTCCATTCTTCAATAAAACATGGGTTTTATCATAAATCCACTCTCTTCCCTCAGCAGGTTGTAGTCTCTTGGACAGAAACAACAGTGCTTATATATGCACTGTTGATGGTACTGATCATTTTATAGAGTCAGGGCAGGAGGCAGGAGGCACAGCCCCATCATCAGTGGGGAAGAGAATGAGTACAGTCAGAATGGAATGCACTTCAGTCTAACCTTGAGCTTACGATTCTGGCATTAAACAATGACATGCATATCATGTTTTCAGCTCCAAGATTTAAGAGATGTTCATAATGACACACAAAAACCCACCACTTAGCTTTGCACATTTTTTTACTGATATTTGACTATGTGATATTATTTTATTAGTTCTAGTTAGGGAACAAGCTTGTTTCACATGTAAGTCACTTCTGCCTCTCCCTCCCCTCACTCCCATCCCTCCTCCCCCACCCCAACCTACCTCCCACCCCATCCACCCTCCACTCCCCAGGCAGGGTAGGGCCCACAATGGGTGCTCTGCAGAGTCCACCAAATCTTCCTGTGCTGGGCCTGGGCCCTTCCCCATGTGTCCAGGGCCAGAGTGTATCCCTTCATGTGGGATGGTCTCTAATGTCCCTTCTTGCACCAGGGAAAATACTAATCCACCACCAGAGGCTCCCTGGAGTACAGAGGCCTCCTTATTGACATCCATGTTCAGGGGTCTGGATCAGTCCTGTACTGGCCTCCCCAACAGCATCTGGGGTCGATGTGCTCCCCCTTGTTCAGGCCAACTGTTTCTGTGGGTTTCTCCAACCTGGCACAGACCACTTTGCTCTTCATTCCTCTTTCTCTTCAATTAAATTCCATATTTCAGCTCAGTGTATTTCTGTGGATGTCTGTCTCTGCTTCCATCAGCCACTGAATGAGGGCTCTAGGATGGCATAAAGAGTAGTCATCAATGTCATTTTAGGGGAAGGGCTTTTAGGTTATCCTCTCCACCATTGCCTGGATTGTCAGATCATGTCATCCTTGTAGGTCTCTGGAGATCTCCCCAGTTGCAGATCTCTTCTAGGACCTATAGTGGCTCCCTCTGATATGGTATCTCTCATCCTGCTCTCTCTCCTCTATTCTTCCCCCAACTCAATATTTCTGTTCCTCCATTTCCTCTCCTCTACTCTTCTTCTCCTGCTCTTATTGTGGCAGCTCCCTCTCCCCTACCCTCATGCTCCCAATTAGCTTAGGAGTTCATGCCACTTCCCATTCCTAGGGTCCATTTACCCCTTAGAGTCTTTCATGTTTCCTAGTTTCTTTGGTGAAGAGGATTATACGATGGTAATCCTTTGCTCTTTTCTAAAATTCATATATGAGTGAGTACATACCATGTTTGTATTTTTGTGACTGGGATACCTCACTCAGGATGGTTTCTTCTAGTTCCACCCATTTGCCTGCAAATTTCAAGATTCCATTGCATTTTTTCTGCTGAGTAGTACTCCATTGTATAAATGTACCACATTTTCTCAATCCATTCTTCAGTTGAGGGGCATCTAGGTTGCTTCCAGGTTCTGGCTATTACAAACAATGCTGCTATGAACATGGTTGAACATATGTCCTTATTGTATGAACATGCACTATTTGTGTATATACCCAAGAGAGGAATAGCTGGATCTTGAGTAGACTGATTCCCATTTTCTGAGCAACCTTCATTCTGATTTCCAGAGTGGTCTTACAAGTTCCCACTCCCACCAGCAATGAAGGAGTGTTCCTATTTCTCCACATCCTCTCCAGCATTGATTCTCATTGGTATTTTTGATTTTAGCTCTTCTGACAAGTGTGAGGTGGTATCTCACAGTTGTTTTGAGTTGTATTTCTCTGATGGCCAAGGATTTTGAGCACTTTCTTAATTGTCTTTCAGCCATTTCAGATTCCTCTGTTGAGAATTCTCTATTTAGTTCTGCACCCCACTTTTTAATTTCATCGTTTGGTGTTTTGGTGGATAGCTTCTTGAGCTCCTTATATATTTTGGAAATCAGTCCTCTGTCAGATGTGGAATTGGAAAAGATCTTTTCCCCTTTTGTGGGTGGTCGTTTTGTCTTACTGACTGTGTCCTTTGCCATACAGAAGCTTCTCAGTTTCAGGAGGTCCCATTTATTAATTGCAGACCTAAATGTCTGTGCTACTGGTGTAATGTTCAGGAATCGATCTCCTGTGCCGATTTGTTCAAGGGTAATTCCCACTTTCTCTTCTAGAAGATTCAGTGTGGCTGGATTTATGGTGAGATCTTTGATCCATTTGCACTTAAGTTTTGTGCATGGTGACAGGTATGGATCTAGCTGCAATTTTCTGCATGTCTGATTCCAATTGTGCCAGCACCATTTGTTGAAGATGCTATCTTTTTTCCATTGTATAGATTTAGCACCTTTGTTAAAAATAAGGTGTTTGTAGGTGTGTGGGTTAGTATCAGGGTTTTCAACTTGATTCCATTGGTCTATCTGTCTATTTATCTGCCGATACCAAGCTGTTTTCAGAACTATGGCTCTGTGGTAGAGCTTGAAGTCAGGGATGGTGATGCCTCCAGAAGATCCTTTATTGTAAAGAGTTGTTTTGGCTATCCTGGGTTTTTTATTTTTCCAAATAATGTTGAGTATTTATTGTTCTTTCAATGTCTGTGAAAAAATGTGTTGGGATTTTGATGGGGATTGCATTGAATCTATAGATTGCTTTTGGCAGGATTGCCATTTTTACTATGTTAATTCTACCAATCCAAGAGCATGGGAGATCTTTCCATTTTCTGGTATCTTCTTTAATTTTTTCTTTAAATTCTCAAAGTTCTTATTGTACAGGTCTGTCACTTTTTTGGTTATTGTTACCCCAAAATATTTTATGTTGCTTGTGGATATTGTGAAAGATGATGTTTCCCTGATTTCTTTCTCATTGGACTTATCATCTGTATATAGTAGAGCTACTGATTTTTTTTTAGTTAATTTTCTATCCTGCTACCTTGCTGAAGGTGTTTATCAACTGTAGGAGTTCCACGGTAGAGTTTTTCAGGTCACTAATGTACACTATCGTGTCATCTGCAAATAGTGAAAGTTTGACTTCTTTTTTTCCAATTTGTATCCTTTTGATCCCCTTTTCTTGTCTTATTGCTCTAGCTAAAACTTCAAGTACAATATTGAAGAGATATAGAGAGAGTGGACAGCCTTGTCTTGTTCCTGATTTTAGAGGAAACGCTTTGAGTTTCTCTCCATTTAGTTTGATGTTGGCTCTTGGTTTGGTGTATATTGCCTTAATCATGTTTACATATGTTCTGTTATTCTTGTTCTCTCCAAGATCTTTATCATGAAGGGATGTTGGATTTTGTCAAAGGATTTTTCAGCGTCTAGTGAGATGATCATGTGGTTTTTCTTTTTCAGTTTGTTTATATGGTGGATTACATTGATGGATTTTAGTATGTTGAACCATCCTTGAATCCCTGGGATGAAGCCTACTTGATCATGGTGGGATGATTTTTCTGATATTTTCTTGGATTCGGTTCGCCAATATTTTATTGAATATTTGAGCATCGATGTTCATGAGGGATATCGGTCTGTAGTTCCCTTTTTTTAGTCATATCTTTGTGTGGCTTGGGTATCAAAGTGATTGTAGCCTCCTAGAAAGAGTTTGTCAATATCCCATCTGCTTCTATTGTGTGGAACAGTTTGAGGAGTACTGGAATCAGCTCTTGTTTGAATTTCTGGTAGAATTCTGCAGTGAAGCCATCTGGCCCTGGGCTTTTTTGGGTTGGGAGGCTTTTCATGACTGCTTCTATTTCATTAGGGGCTATAGGTCAATTTAAACTGTTTATCTGGTCTTGGTTTAATTTTGGTAAGTGATATTTATCCAGAAAACTGTCCATTTCCTTTAGATTTTCAAATTTTGTGGAGTACAGGTTTTCAAAGTATGACCTGAATGAAGATTCTCTGGATTTCCTCAGTGTCTATTGTATATCCCCCTTTCGTTTCTGAGTTTTTTAATTAGCATGCTCTCTCTCTGCCTTTCGGTTAGTTTGGCTAGAGTTTTGTCTATCTTGTTGATCTTCTCAAAGAACCAACTCTTTGTTTCATTGATACTTTGTACTGTTTTCCGAGTTACTACTTTGTTGATTTCGGCCCTCAGGTTGATTATTTCCTGGCATCTACTCCTCCTTGGTGAGTTTGCTTCTTTTTGCTCTAAAGTTTTCAGTTGTTCTGTCAATTCTCTAATGTGACTTTTCTCCAGTTTCTTCATGTGGGCACTTAGTGCTATGAACTTCCCTCTTAGCACTGCTTTCAGAGTGTTCCATAAGTTTGGGTATGTTGTGTCTACATTCTCATTAAATTCTAGGAAGTCTTTAATTTCTTTTTTTATTTCCTCAACCCAGGAATGGTGCAATTGGGTGTTATTCATTTTCCACGAATATGTAGGTTTTCTGCAATTTGTATTGCTGTTGAATTTTAGCTTTAATGCATGGTGATTTGATAAGATACAGGGGGTTATTTCAATTCTTTTATAACTGTGGAGGTTTGCTTTGCTGCCAACTACGTGGTCAATTTTAGGGCAGGATCCATGTGGCGCTGAGAAGAAGGTATATTCTTTTGTGTTTGGATGGAATATTCTATAGATATCTGTTAAACCCAGTTGGGTCATAACTTCTGTCAGATCCTTTATTTCTTTTTTCAGTTTCTGTCTGGTGGTCCTGTCTAGTGGTGTAAGGGGGTTGTTGAAGTCTCCTACTATAAGTGTGTGTGGTTTTATGTGTGGTTTGAGCTTTAGTAATGTTTCTTTTACAAATGTAGGTGCCTTCGTATTTGGGGCATAGATGTTCTGGATTGAGACTTCATCTTGATGGATTTTTCCTGTTATGAGTATAAAATGCCCTTCTTCATCTCTTTTAATTGATTTTAGTTTAAAGTCTAATTTGTTAGATATTAGGATTGCTACACCAGCTTGTTTCTTGAGCACATTTGATTGGAAAATGTTTTTCCATCTTTTTACTCTGAGGCATTGCCTGTCTTTAAAGTTGAGGTGTGTTTCTTGTATACAGCTGAAGGTTGGATTCTGTCTTCGTATCCATTCTATTAGCCTATATCTTTTTATGGGTAAGTTAAGACCATTGGCATTTAGGGATAGTAATGTCCATTGTATGTTGGTTTTTGTTTGTTGTAGCGTATCTATCCAAGACCTTCTGGCTTTCAGAGTTTCCATTGAGAAGTCGGGTGTGATTCTGATTGGTTTGCCTTTATATGTTACTTGGCCTTTTTCCTTTGCTGCTCTTAATATTTTCTCTTTATTCTGTAGATTTGGTGTTTTGATTACTATGTGTCGGGGGGAACTTTTTGTGGTCCAGTCTGTTTGGTGTCCTGTAAGCTTCTTGTACTTTCATAGGCATATCCTTCTGTAGGTTGGGAAAGTTTTCTTCTATGATGTTGTTGAATAGGTTTTCTGTACCTTTGAGCAGTGTTTCTTCACCTTCTTGTATACCTATTATTCTTAGGTTTGGTCTTTTCAAGGTGTCCCATATTTCGTGGATATTTTGTGTTAGGGATTTGTTGGACTTGAGGTTTTCTTTGGTTGATGAATATATATTCTCTAGCGAGACAATGGCTGAGATTCTCTCTTCTCTTGAATTCTATTAGTTATACTCACATCTTTAGTTCCTGATCATTTATCCAGCCTTTCCATTTCCAGCATTGCCTCATTCTGGTTTTTTTTTTTTTTTTTTTTTTTTTTTTTTGAGACAGGGTTTCTCTGTGTGGCTTTGGAGCCTATCCTGGCACTCTCTCTGGAGTCCCGGCTGGCCTCAAACTCACAGAGATCCGCCTGCCTTTGCCTCCTTTTGCAAATCCTTCAGGCCTGGGCCACCAGAGCTGGCCTGTGTTTTATTGTCTATTTCAGCTTTAATGCTTTGAACTGTTCTTCCTTCACTTGTTTGGTTGTTTTTTCTTGGGTTTCTTTAGATTCTTTAAGAAATTTGTTTATTTCTTGAATTTTTTGGTTTGTCTTTTCTTCCATTTTTTGTAATTTTTTGCTTGCTTTTTCTTCTATTTCTTTAAGGGATTTTCTTGTTTCCTCTTTAAAGGTCTGTATAATCTTGCTGAGATAGTTTTTGTGGTCTATCTCTTCTTCATGCTCTGTGTTGGGCTTTTCAGATCTTTCTGGAGTGGAGTCCCTAGATTCTGATGGTGTCATATTGGTCTTTCTGTTGAGAGTTCTCATTCTGTCTTCTTCCCATATCTTCTTCTAGTGGGTGCAGGTGGGGTCTCTCTATCTCCTCTTGTGACCCAGTGGTGTGTGTGGGCCAGGAATTCAATGTCTAGATGGTCTTGCCTCTCCTGGTAGTCTCCTCACTCTAGTTGTGGATCAGTCGGCGGAAAGGGATGGAAGAGTAGGGTGTTTCCAGATTCAGGGCGTTCCTCCATGTCTGGGCATGTCTTCCCCAAGCAGGCACAGGCCCGGGGAGGTCGGGGTGAATGATGGTTTGGATGTGGGTTGGGTAAGAGCAGAGGCTCACTCATCTTGTTGTGGATAGGTCAGCAGAGAGGGAAGGAAGAGTGGGGTGTTACCAGATTCAAGGAGCTCCTCCCTGCCTGGTTGTGTCTACCCCAAGCAGGCAGGCGCAGGCCTGGGAGGCCAGGGTGAATGGTGATTTGGGACTATGTGATATTTTTAAACCCAAGTTGCTCAGGTATTCCTGCTGAGTAGTGTCTAGCTTTCTTCCTATGGGACTTACCTCATTCCTACCAGACTTTCCATAATTGACTCCTGCCTATGACATAAGCAAAGAAGTTTTAATTTGTTAGCTTCATTTTTAAAAATCCTCTCCCCCAACCACCATCTTTTATTTTTTCCTAAAAATAAAAAAAATCTACTGTGTTCATCACAAGAAAGTTTGAGAGACCTGGGCCAGAAGAGCTTATCCCTGTGCTGGGGAGATTATAGCAGGAGAATTATTGCAGGTTTCAGGCCAGGTGTGGCTCTGCACCAAACACTTGTTTCAATTAAAAAAGTACACTCATTAATTGAAAATCTAGGCAAACATGATTAGATGGTTAGAGTTTTGTTGCTATTCATTTTAATGATTTTTTTTTCCTGAGCAGTTTTAAATTAAGAGAAACATCTGGAGAAAAATACATTTCTGGTCTCATCCTTCCACATAACAGGGAGGCCAGAGGAGGGGAGAGGGAAGATAAAAGGGAGCTCCTGTGGCATGGAGTCTGCACAGGAGAAAGGCAATGCCTCTGTCCAAGGTAGTTCATGTCCTGTCTATAGCCAGGTATGAAAATGCCTCTTTATAGTGACTAGAAAAAGACATCTGGAGTCAGCAGAGGGTGGTGGAACCATGGGGTGGGGAGTAGGGCATGGGGGTTATTCTCACTGCCTAGGCCAGACTCCCAATTTCAAATGCTCCTCAGCACCACTGTCAAGCAAAGAAGGTGTCTTTGTCCCTCCTCCCCCATGTACAGGACACACATTTTATACCAGGCATTCCTCTTTCCAGTAGCCCAGATGGCATCTTCAGTTTGGGATGAGTATAGAGCCTCATACCAGCACAGAAAGCCATCATGCCTGTTTGGAACCTGATTAATTAAAAAATGGAGCACCACACCACAGAAACCACATACGATATTTCATGTTCTCAGAAAACATGGACTGACTCTTCCAGCACACTCCATCCTCCATAAGATTCCTGAAATTAGATTTCCTTTCATTTTCTCTTCCCCACTCCTGCATCTGAGCAGATTCAACAACATGGCCTCTCTCTGGCCCCAGTCTCTCTCTTCCTTTTTCTAACCCTTACATTCATTCATTTTACCCATGTTTGACACTCACCTACTTACTCCATGCAGGCTCTGTGACAGGTCTGGGAACTGGAGCCAAGACTGTGGGTACTACCCTCAGCAAGTACATGATGGGACAGGACAGGCTGTAGCAGTGTATCGTTCTGACATGTGTCCACACTCTGCAGTCCTTTGTACTCTGAGGTGGAGATAGCTGCACCAAATAGTGACTTCTCTCCCAGAGACTAGAGACTCCCACAAACACTTCCCAATTGCATAGGCTTCATTCCTCCATCCTGTTCTGTTTCCCTGACTGAAGCTGTTTTTGTCACAGTCCCTCCATAGGGCATGGTTCAGGTCTCCTCATTGTCCCTATTCTATTGCTACCATGAAAAAAGAAGGATGCAGAGCTGGAGAGGTTCAGTTCCAGACTTCTCCATCCTCCTTTTCCTAGGGACCAACTGAAGATATACAGACTTGCAGCAGAGACTGGAGGATCTTCACAGTCAGAACACTTCCAATCTGGTGGACTCTTTTTGAAGAACCAGATTGTCCTACAGAAATGGAGCCTTGGGTATGAAGATATCCAGAAGTCCTAAGGGACATTGGGTTTGTTCATCTGTCTTTGCCTGATGAGAGCTGGTAAGACAGGAGGCTGAGGTAGGAAGCCCCTGGGGATCCTGTGCCTGCAAGCCCTCACCTGGCTGCTGTGAACATCTGTCTGAAATTGGTAGAAAAAGAGGAACAGCCAATTGCCCCCTCCTAATAAGATATAACCCTCCTATGTCCTCTTCAGCTGTCTCCAATGGAGAATTCAGTCATGTGTGTCTATGTGTATGCATATGCTTAGATGTACATAGGTACTTAAACTGTGTGTTCTTACTTAAAACCACAGGGAATAATTGTGTGCCTTATGTTTCCTCCAGATTTGAAGGTGAAAATCTTAAATGTTATAGTAGTAGTAATGGCAAGAAAAATAAACTTAATGAAAATATTTAATTATTGAAAACAAGTCTAAGATGCCTCAGGTGGTCTGCACAAGCTATAAATTATTCCAGGTCCACAGCAGGGTGTGGATCTAGGTGATTGATAGTGTGGGTGTGTGAGAGAGACAGTGGGTGAGTGTGTGCAGGTTTTCTGCTTTTTTTAAAGCTGTTTTGATTGTGGGTAGACATGTGCATTTCTCTATATAAGAGAGTGTGGGATGGCGCAAAGCCTGTCTTCCTCTGGTTGAGTATTGAGCATACCACTTGCTCCTTGAAGTGTCTAGATAGACAGGCAGAGATTTTCTGCTCACTGGTCCTCATCAAGTGGACTCCTCTACTCAAAGTGGAATCCAGTAACTCCCCCCACCCCGACACACACACTTGCACTGTCTTTCACACTGTCTTTCACACACAGCAACCGGTTTTGGTGTGTCTTCATTTGTTAGGTGCCTGAGATGACACCTGCTTAGCAACACTGGCCTAAGAACGAATGGATGACTTTTCATAGCAGTTATTTTACACATATAAACCATCAAGAAATGTAAAATATCACAACATATAGAAACAAACCTTTCCAACATTCAGTCATCCAACACTTACTCCATCTCAGCTACTAAGGTAGCTTACAAACAGCAGGACATGGCTGTGAACCTGAAAGTGAACAATTGTGGTGTCATCAGATAGAGGTGGGGGCTGCTCTCTGTCTGAATGCGTCCTTACCTGGTGGAGGGAACTAGCTGTATAGTTTGTATAGATGTCCTTTAATATGGCCCATGTACTAAGGACTTGGTCCCTAGCGCTGGCACTGTTCAGGAGTAGGCCTCTGTGGGAAGTCTTAGATCATGAAGGGCTTGCCCTTGGATAGGAGGACTCTAGCTCCCTCCTTTGTCTCTTGTCTTTCATATCATGGATACTGTGAAGTAGTTTTTCTCTACTGCAGGCTTCTACCATAAATCATTGCTTAATCACAGAGCCAAAAGCAATGAAACCAAGCCACAGTAGAGCAAAACTCAAGAAGCCAAATGAAATTCTACTCTCCCAAGTGTTTGCTAAAGTGACAGAACACCTACTGACATACTAATTCTCTGAATCTTTTTATAAAGGTGGCAATAGCATGTATGGGCTCTAAGCTTCCTTACTCAAACACCTCCTGTGAAGACAGGATGTTTGTGCTCACTCCATAACTCACTGAGTTTCTAGCTTCAGTACAGCAGCATAAGGGAGTGAGGCTTTCTTGGAAGCATTCAAGTCCCGAAGACGCTGCCCAGAAATACAAGGATGAAGTATAGAAGAATTTGGCAGAATAATTTTAACCCTCTCTCCCTCACTGCTCTTCTGCCTTCTATTAAACAAGGGCCCAGTGTTTCCTCCCTCCAAGATTCAATTGCACCAAGAGCCATCTTAGAGATAAACAACTTCAGCAGACACAAAGCCCTGCAGCCACCTTGATCTTGAACTTCCAAGGCTTCATAATTGTAAGAAATGTGTTTCTAGTCTTTATTAATTTATCCAGGACCTGGTTACATTGCTACAAAACATGTCTCCTAGGGTCCTCACCTTCTAATGGAAGGATGATGGGTAAGCACCAAGACCACAACAATAAACAAATACTGAACTCATGCAAATGTCTTCACCATTCTAGGTGCCAGGAATAGAGTTCAGAAATAGATTAAAAAGGAACAATGAAGCTTTCTTGCAAAATGAGCATGTTCAAGGTTAGTAATCTGGGTAGAGAGACCATGACCAAGGAAACAGACCTGAAATCATTTCTGCAGGCTTGAGTGCTGTGATTTGATAAAGGAAGAGAGGGTCCTGGGATCAATCTTAGAGTAGATAGTCCAGTGTGTGTGTGTGTGTGTGTGTGTGTGTGTGTGTGTGTGTGTGTGTGTGTGTGTGTGTGTGTGTGTGTTTGTATAGCCCGAGGAGCTAGATAAGAGCATTGAATCCACTGGGGTTACTCGTGGTTGTGAGCTACCCAGCTACCTAACCAGGGTTCTCTACAACAGCAGTATGTTCTATTAACCACTGAGCCATTTCTGCAGCCCTATGATGGCTTAAGAAAACAAAAACAAACATACAAAAAAACTCTTCAGAAATGCATTACCCCACTGCTTTATGATGACAGCTTGCTTTTTCCTACAGTTTTGCACTGTAACAGAACTGAAAATTGTTCACAAAAATGACAGTTTTGCTTAGGGTCCTTTTGTCTCCTCCCATAAGATTTTGTACTGCTCTTTGAAGTAACTATTTGTGCCTAGAAAAAAAAGCCAGGTGCTTAAGCCTCTTTGCTCCTGAGATTAGAGCTCTCATAATCTAGAGTCAGTTACCTGGGAAGCAAAATTAAATAAGCATTTTACACAGTAACTGAAGTCATATATTTTTGTCTTTGCTTTGAGTGAGATGGGGAGTGTCCCACATGAAAGATTACTCATGGAAATGCTGGAAAAGCCTCCACAGAGTGAGCCAGTCAATATGTAGTCAGGCTTCAGCACCTCTGTAAAAATGTCTTCAAAGCTCTCTTCACCAGGCAACCAAAGCCCAAGTTGTCCCATGCACAGAGTTCTGATTTTCCCAGCATTCCTTTCCAGCCCCATGTCACTCACTTTGCTCCTACCATGCCCCTCCTTCAAAGTACCAAGCACGTTCATTCTATCTGGGGTATCATACATTGCTCTGTCTCAGGGTTTCTCTGCCAGTCAGATGTGAACAGGGTTAACCTTCCCTGTGTTTCCCCATCCCCCACTGTCACCAGCATTCATACCACCTGATGATATCCTTCCACTGGAATAACATATAAAGATGGCTGTTGTTACAGAGGGGAAAAATGGCAGCCTTCATAGAATTACTAGCCCTTATAATGCATTCTTCCTCTCTGTTTAAATCACCTGAAACCTCCCATTCACATACAAAATCCACCAGAGCCCATGCTGATGGTCTCGGTGTAGAACTATGTAATACACAGAAGCCATCAACTAGTTGGATAGGTGAGGTTCCTACCAGACAGTGTCCAACTGAGCTCGACAAAGAGATCCAAAGGACTCCAGAGTCAGAAGGACATGGAAAGAAGAACATCCATAGGTCCCCTGGGTCACCACTCAACCAGCCACCCTGAAACTGTTGTTTGCAGTGCCTCTAGTAGATGGAAGGCACCGATGAACTAGGCAGAAGAGAAGCTTAGCAATTCCCATTAATGGGCAGAGGGGACTAATGACCACCATCTGCCACAATGATTTTAGAACCACAGCGTCTGGAAGAATGATCATTGTCTTTTTCTTTTCTTGGTTCTTCTCGATATCTGTGAAGTTCATGAAAGCCGGATGCTGGTAAACACAATTTCAGCTTCATAGCCATTTAGGATACCCTCATAAATAACTTGCCCTCCTATGGGCACCTGGAGCCAGGCCCCTCTTTTATGTGCAGCATGGATGAATGAGAAACTAGCCTTGATGCACCACAGCCAACAATTCAGTTTCTGATTCCCCTATCTCACTCCTCTGTCCAATTCTCCATTCCCATGATTCCTCTCCACTCTGGTGATGGCTGCTCTGGTCTTAACTTGTCCTCTGAAGTCCCATGATATAAACTTTAATCCCTATGGCAGTGTTTAGAGGTTATGGGTACTGAAGGCTCTGCTTTTATTGTCACTTTGACACAATTTGGAATTGCTATAGAAACAAAATTCTGTGCATGTCAACGAGTTGTTTGTTTCCAGGAAGGACTGAGAGAGAAGACTCACCCTAAATGTGTAAAGCACAGTGTATTGGGTTGAGATCCTGGAGTAAACAATCATAAGGGGAGCATGGTCATCATGGCTCTTTGTTTCATAACTGTGGGCACAATATGACTAAACACTACCTGTTCCTGTTGTCATAACTTCTCCACCATGATGAACAATTTCTACTCAATACGTGACTCAGAACAAAGCCTTCTTTAGGTTGCTTTTGTTGGGTATTTTGTCAGACAACTGGAAAAGGAACTGATATAGTGGCCACTGTCTGGGGACTAATTATGACACTAGGTCCAGGTTCCCTCTTTCTCCTACTATGTGATGCCATCCACCAGGCTGTGACACAGCAAAAAGGCCTTTACCACAAGGAACTTGTAGATTTCAGCATTCCCAACCTACAGAACCATGAGCCAAACAAACAAGTTCACCTTAGAAATTATCAGGGCATTGGTGTTTGTTACTAAAGTGGAAAATGGACTTCATCCAGCCATGTCAGCCCTGTTAGCAGGCAGCCATAGCCCTTTGCAGCCCCTTGATGCAACACCCTAGAGACTAATGCTTCTGAGGCTTCTGCACAGGAACAACCTGGTGGTGATAAAGTTTCCATTAGCCTAGCTCCTATGGTTGCTGATGGTGGAAACTGGGCTCCTGTGTTTCATGAGTGGAGAGCCACACCCATGTTGTGAGGATGTGGCTCCTGGCCGTTAAGGGCCTCTCTTCATAATAAGAACAGGGTGTCTGTTTAGCTAGTAGGAAGAGCACATGGTAGCCCTCCCCCTGTCTGCCTGCCAGATACTGCACATCCTACTCTCATCTCTTCTGAGAGACTCAGAGCCCAGTGCATCAGGGCTCCTCCACCTTAGGTCTTCCTGTGCTTGGTGTGTTCACAGTCAGCCCTCTATAGCTTGGATTTTCCTCACTTTCCTCCCACATACCCTCAGAATGGGCTCCTACTTTATGAGGAGATTACCACAGGAGTTATCTGAACCACCAGCCTATAGCAGGTTAAGGGGTGGAGCCGGCTCAGGATTCAAAATTAATCAAGAAGCAAAATGTCAAGTATATAAGCATGAAAAGCTTCTCAATTTCGCTAGCACCTAGTAACAGAGCTTTGACAGACAGAGACATACAAATGGCATGTTCATCTCAGCATTATCTGTAATTGTGAAGAATTGCCCAAACCTAAGTATTAGCACAAGTAATGAAAACGGCACATAATGATGTATTAGGTAGTGATTAAGACCGGGATGCAGAGTGTTCTTGTTTTCATGTAAATTTGTCTAACGCCTTTCATTGAATGAAAAAGATAAATTGGAGAGCAAGTCAGCTAATACTGTTCTCCAGAAGTTGGCACCCAGAATGCCCTATGCAGCATCACTGACGGTTTCTGAGTGTGTGACTCAGATACAGACCCTGAAAGGAGCAGGAGAGAGACATGGTCTGGATTCCCAAACAAAAACCAACTACACACACTGTTCTGCAAATCCCTCTTCTATCAATTGTAGTCATCTGTCTCACTTGGTTCACATCTAACTTGTTTGTAATGGCCACTCTGGGCTTAATTTATCCGCTCATTTGTTTATTCTGTGTGCATCGAGGTATTTCCACCACATTCAATCTATTGTTCAGTAGATTAGCATTTTAGTTTATTTTCAAATAGTTTGATGTTATTTCAGTATTCCTCTCCCAGTGGTTTCTTTCCTGTCACAAATAATACTGTGGCAGCTGTTTTGTCTCTACACATGGCTCTGCTTAGTCTCACTTGTTGAGATAAATTCTTAACACTGAAGTTACTTGAAGAGATGAGATCATAAGCATGGTTTCAGTGCTGATGTACTCTCCCCCACCTACCACAAACATCTTAACTGTAGGTGTCTGACCAATAAAGCAATATCAACATTTCCCTGAATGGGGACACTGAACCAGAGAATTTGGGTTGCAAAGTAGGGCTTCTTGGTTAAGAAAAGGAATGTAGTCACTATGACACAAAATATCTATTTGTCCTATCTCAAAGACCATCAGACATTTCCTCTCTAAAGCAACAATTCACAGAAGACCACAGGACAGACAGACATCCAGAATACTTTTCAGTGGTGTGAGGAGGCAGGGGACATCTCCAGTCTACAGGTAAGAATCCTGAGGATTGGGGGACCTGCTCAGACCCCTGAGACTGTCCACAACAGGGCTCCTACTCAGAGGCTAACATGTCCACCTATGAGGTAAGCTGGCAGGAAAGAGCCTGGTCTGAGAGATAAGTCAAGGCCTCTTTATAGCTCTCCTGTCTTGTGATGAAAGTCTAGAATGAGAGTGAGGAAAACAAGAAAATCAAAACAATGTTGGGAGGGTGGGGAAGAAGGAAGAGAGGGAGGAAGATAGAGACAGACAAGAGAGACACCCTGGCTATCCAGTGGTGCTACCCATCCTTCTGCTTGAGAAGAAAATAGATCTGAAACTGCATATCTCTCTCCATATTACAGATCATTTTTTTCTCCACATCTGCTGTGCAAGCACCCTTGCCCTGGACTTCTGGCTGGGCAGTATCAATCATTTTGACAAATTGCATAAGACTGTCTAGCTTCTCACTTGCTCACATTTGCCAGAAAGAAAAAGGTTCTTAATAAACACCCTAAACAGGAAGAGTGACTGGGTTGATCTGTGGAACCTATGGTGACTGAACAAGCGATACTGGCCAGAGATGCCACTTGTGCACATGTCTTCCCAGATCCACATTTGTAAATAGCAGCCCAGGGGAGCTTGCCTCTGACAGATGGGAGTATGGTTGTCTCTCAACACTTAGTCCACCAATTTTCCACCTTCTACCCTCCCATGACCTCTTCCAGCATTCATACCTCTGGATTGGCACACTGCCCTCCTCTGATCTCTGTTACACTGATTTGCCCATGACCCTCAAGTTCCCATAAGACTGAAAACATCAGGAAGCCATGCAGTGATCAGGTGGGGACCCAGATCGACCCAGATCCATGTCTCAGTGTCACCTTTGTGAAAGAAGAAGGTGTCTGCCCCAGAGCCAGGCTTCACATCCAAGGAAATGGTGGTCATTGACCCCTGGGGCATTCCCTCTAAGCATCAGGATGTCTCTTCATCTGAGGTTCCCAGAAAGGCACCTCTCTTGTTCAGGACCTGAGGCTGTATACAGAGGAACTGTACCATTGAGTCCTTTCTTCCTTGCTGTATGTGGCTTTATCCTCAACACACAGTCACCCAGAGCTGAGGCTGCCTGACCTCAGCATCATCTTGGCAATGGGAAAGGAGTTGCCTATCCACCCCACACACTGTAATGTGGGAGGTGAAGAAAGGGATACTAATATACCCCATGTCCATCTTTCCTTCCCACCACATGGGTCCATTTTTGGCCTGTGGTAAATATTATTAGACATCTGTTTCTGCCTAACACATTTGTTACTCATGTTATTGGGGTACTAAGAGCCAAACTCCACCCATCAGGGAGAGCAATATGTGCTCTGAACCACTGAGCCATCTCTCCAGTCTCTCACTCTCTCTCTCTCTCTCTCTCTCTCTCTCTCTCTCTCTCTGTGTGTGTGTGTGTGTGTGTGTGTGTGTGTGTGTGTGTGTGTATGTATGTATGTGTGTGATGTGTGCACAAGTGTTCTCAGATGCCAAAGCACATTGGATCCTCTGGAACTATAGTCACAGGCATGAGCCTCCTGACATGGGTGGTAGAAATTAAACTCAGTTCCTCTGGAAACACAGCAAGTGTTACATACCAGAGTCATCTCTCCAACCCCAGCACACATATTCTTAATGGTGGTAATTTGATTTCTGTAGAATACATCCAAAAATGGATTATTGAGTCAAAAAATACAAGAATTTTTAATTTTCATAGAATAGATTAATTTGGAGAATGACTGTTGTAATTTATTATCCCACCAACCACATATTAAAAGTCATTTTTCTCTAATCCCTTGACAGTAGTAAACTTAACAGATCGCATTAATATTTTGATACATGTTTTCACACTTATTTAGTCTGGGTACACATGGAGGTCAGAGGACAACTTGTATGGGTCCATTTTCTCCTTCCATTTCACCATGTGACCCTATGGATTTGAATTCAGTTCATTAGGCTTGGCAGCAAGTGCCTTTACCTATTGAGCCATCTTGCCAGCCCAACATTACTTGTTGCTGTTTGGATAGTGAGGAAGTATATCTGCGGTGAAATCCATTATTTTGCTCTCCTCTGGGTGAGGATGATCAGATTGCTACCTTTTGCTGCTAAGGCAGCAAAAGTAGATGACAACACCTGTTACAGTGCAGGAAATGCATGCCTATAGGTCAGGAACTCAGAGGCCCAGCATGACCACTGTCTCCAGAGAGTGACGCTGGCCAACATAGCTTCCTCCATTTTCCCAATGGAAGTAATTACTGTCTTTCATTCTACACTCTTGTCATTGTTTTGATGAGATCCTCTGAAACAAACTTTAAATTTTGAAAATTCTGAGTAAGTTTGGTTGAATTTAATGCTTCAGCTGGTTGCCTTGTGGGTAAGGAAGCTTTACCTAACACACATCCTAGGATTGTGCTCCTGGGTCTGATTCTGAAAGTCTCTTGAGTTATACCTCAAATGAAGGGTTGTTTCTGTACTTAGTTATTGGCTATTGATCATTCATCTATCCTGTGTTAGGACCACAGCCATGGATCTCTGGAAGCCCTGGATAACAGCAGAGATCACTATGGAAATGTAAATCACCTTAGTCCAACGTGATAATGAAGACACATCAGAACATAATCTTTCAGGAGACAGTATACAAAATGGTGGTGTGTGCAGATCCAGAGGGGCACCCTGTTTACACCTGGGGAATGTTTTGTTAGGCAAAGAAGACTATGTTTGTGATGACTCCCCACAAAGCTGTTTGTCATCACTGCTTTATGCTTATTCCATTTCTTCCAGTCATTTTGCCATGAGCACATTGGTCTGTCACTGCTTTGTATATACAAACCTCTGCTAGGGCATTCCCCTAGCCTGTGTTTTCCCTATTTTAACATGTTTGCACTTTGGGTTGCTACTTGTTCGTTATTTTAACTAAGTAAAGATGTTACCTTTGTTTATGCTGCAGAATACTGCTTTAACTGTGTAAAGGTATGTTACATTTGTTGCTGCTGTATTTGTTTAATGATGTAAGGATGTGTTGCATTTGTTTCATCTTGACTGCCCAAGGCACCTGATTGAGCTAATGAAAAGCTGAATGGCCAAGCTAGGCAGGAGAGGGATAGGTGGGGTTCATTGGCATAGAGAATAAGAGAAGTCTAGGCTTGAGAGAGGAGAAAAGCAGGAGAAAGAGAAGGACATGCCTGGGGCCAGAAGCCAAGCAGCCACTAGCCAGCCAAACACTGGAGGAAGCAGGAAAATAAAGCATATCAAAGGAAAGAAAGGTAAAAATCCCTGAGGCAAAAGGTAGACAAAGAGAAACAGGTTAATATAAGTTAAAAAGAGCTAACCAGAAACAAGCCTAAGCTAGGCTGAGCATTCTTAACTAATGAGTCTCCATGTCATGATTTGGGAGCTGATTGGTGGCTAGAAGAAAGCCTGCTACACTGTATTCTTTTTAATTTGGTACTTTATGTACTGTATTGTCTGAAATTAATTTTAAAAAACATGCCATTTTTCTTTTCATGTTTTTGTGATACTGGACTTTGGACATAGAATCTTGCCCATGTTAGGCAACTAGGTGTTACCAATCACCTATTTCCCCAGCACTCCTTCCCCCATTTTTATTTTGATAGAAGTTCTCACTAAGTTTTACAGCCTAGCTTTGAACTCAGTCTGGTCTGCGCTCAGCTGGCCCTGAACTTGTAATTGCCTGCTTCCACTGAGATTGCAGGCTGGAACCCCAGACCTGGCTACATGTTTGAAATGAGGAAACTGGGATTTTTTATATCCCCCAAATGTCCACATTTTGTACTTGTTCCTTAGAGACAGCTTGATTGATTCTCAGTTCCCAGCCAGCAGGTTTTGACAGCATTCATGGTATCTTAGCATCCTTTGCTGTTCCAGTTTTTCTTCTTTGATCCCTACTGCCAAATTTGTGAATGACTGCTTTGTCTGTGTAGATACTGGAGACAGAGGCCACAGAGAAATAGTCTGGACCAGAGTTGGGAAGACTTATGCCTAAAGGCTCTTTTCCTATCTCTGACTTAAATGACACAATTTGTGACATTAATAACTAAACACTCTGATCCTGCTCCATAAATATGCTAAACGCCCACATGCCTACTGGCTCTGAGCCATAGGCCAATCCCTTTATACTAAATACTATCTGGTAGGGTTTTTTTTTTTCCTTCTTTGGGACCCACCACACAACTCCTAAATAAAAACATGGAAACTTATTCTTACTTTTGAATGCCTGGCCTAAATCTGCCTTGTTTCTAGTCAGCTTTTCTAACTTAAATTATTCCACTTCTTTTTTAACTACATTTTGCCTCTGGAATTTTTACCTTTTCTTTATTCTATGTATCTTTCTTTCCTTCTTACTCCATGGCTGGCTGTGTGACTGGCCTCTGACCTCCACCTCTCCTCCTTTTCTCACTCCTCCCTTCTCTCCTTTAAGCCTAGAGTTCTCCTATTTATTCTGTCTGCCTGGCAGCCCTACATATTCCTCTCTCCTGCCTAGCTATTGGCCATTCTGCTTTTTATTAGAGCAATCAGATGTTTTAGACAGGCAAAGTAACACAGCTTTACAGAGTTAAACAGATGCAACATAAAGAATGCAATACATCTTTGCATCATTCAATATTAAACAGCATAAATGAATGTAACACTTCTTAAGCTAACATTCCACAACACTCTCCTCCCAACAAAGGACAGATTCTCACCTCAGTTCCTGGGCAGGAATGAATTCCATCCAGGTACCTGGCCTTTTCAAGCCTTGGACATATATCCCAGGTGTTTGGGATTGACCTGGGAATAGGGATACCCTGGAGGATCTTGTCTGGTAAGTGTCTACCCATGCTTTAGAGTTCAGGCCTAGATTAGATGTTGCTGTAGATGACTGTGCTTGCCTAAAACCTTAGCTTCTGACCTCTGGGTGGGTCTAGGATCTGAGTTAAGAGGTCAGACTCACAAACATGGTATACCTCTTCCACTGACTCCCAATAAAAACCAGTGATGGCAAGGCCCCAGGGAGTCAGCAGTTTGTTCATGTTGTCTCACTACTTGAAACTAAGTGTTCTCTGTCCAACTGCAAAGGAGGGACCGCTAATGGCATGACCCATTCTCTGTTGGACCTGTCATGTGCATTTTTCATTCACAGGCTTGGATTTGTACTCTCTTGGCCAATAAAATACAGCAACTAATAGAGCAATTTTTCTGTTTTTGAGCCTGTCTAGTGAATCAGCCAATCTGAGAATGTTTTTCAAAACGGAGAGAGTCTGCTACTCCATCAGTGACACGTCACACACCTGTTTGAGATACTCTGTCCAAACACAAAAGTCAGGCCTGGTAGCACATGTCTGTAACCTCAGCTTCTTGAGATGCTACATCAGGAAGATTGCAAATTTAAGTCTAGACTGGAATACAAAGCAAGTTCAAGGCCAAGGTACAGGGTCAACTCACACTCCAAGTACTTTTGAATCTGCATAGATTGGGAGGCCATGAACTCAAAAGAAGAAGAAGAAGAAGAAGAAGAAGAAGAAGAAGAAGAAGAAGAAGAAGAAGAAGAAGAAGAAGAAGAAGAAGAAGAAGAAGAAGATTTTTCACCTCATTTATTATGGTCTATCATATTGGGATACCACTGACTTGTCAAGAGTCAGACATCCAGACAGAATAAAGAGACAAACAATGGATTCCAAGCAGGTAATAAAGCCAGAAAAGCTCATCACATTCCAGATAGGTAGTCCCTATCTGGAAGAATTGTCACCAGCAGCTCTGTCAATAAAAGCATCAAACAGAGATTACAATTCTCACTAAGGAACAGAAACAGTTTCGTGCTGTGGTCTCAAAAATAAATACCACCAAAGCATCTAGGAATTGCCTTTGGAAAACTCACAACTACACCAACTCTAGCTCCAGGGTTTCTCACCCCCTTTTCTGACCTCCACAGGCACCTGCACTCACATGTACAAACCTATACAGACACATGATGCACAAAGAATAATAGAACAAATCATTTAGAGAGAATTTGCCTACATGTGAAGCTCTGTGCTTTTCCTGCCTTACCCCACATCACAGGTGCACTGTGAGTAGCATGCTCCACTCTGAACAGATGTGGAGGAGACTCATAGCAGCTGGAAGGAGGTGGCCACAATCTCCTTCTGGGGTGCTAGCCCGCTGTGAAAATAGAAAATAGAAAATGGAAAATGGAGTAACAACCAAATCCCACCTTTAAGGTGTGTCCAGTAGTGACAATGTACTTCCACAGAGTGTCTCCTGTGTCTGTTCCAGTCTAAGTAAAATAAAGGATGAGCAGATCTAAGCAAGGAAATAATGCCTTTTAAGTAAGCAATTCAGAATATACTCAAATTAACAGTAATTATCTCCCAGTCTGGAGGGAGTATCAGAAAAAGAGATAAACACAACCAGCTGCCTTTGGGGCGGTGTCATTGCCACCCTTGTAGTGGGGCCTCTCCTCACAGGTGAGCTTGGGACTAGTGATATGAGCATTCAACTACCAGCATTAAGGAGGCAATGGAGCGACAAGGACTGTGAAAGTAAGGGACAGAGATACTAGAGGGAACCCTTAGCCTCTCGGAGGAGGTGCACTGTCATTTGTCATTGTATGATAGATGTCGGGGGAGGTGGACCACTACTTTGATTTCCACCTTCCTCCTTGTATCTGGGTGCTGCATTTGTTCCCCCAACCAAAACTATCCACAAAAGTGAGAAGGGTCTCACCCCTGATCCCAGTGGAACCAGGCTGTTAAATTCGGAAGGCAGGAGTCCATTAAAATGGAAAATATTCAGAGGCAACTTTACCACTTTCCTCTGAGGGGCATGGCCTCTGTATATTACATAGACTCCTCGTCAAGTCAAATGTGCCTCATTTTGTCTGGGCACTAATCTATGGCAGGCACCGGTACACTCAGAAAAGCAAAAAGCTGAGGAAGTGGCACACACCTGTCATGTCAGCTCTCCGAAAGCAGAGTCAGGAGGATCAGAGGTTTAAGGTCTGCTCCATTCTAAGTTTGAGGCCAGCCTGGGCTTAATGAGACTCTATCTCAAATCAATTGATCTAATGGTCAATATTTAATGGACAAATATATCTTACAACAATCCAAATTTCAAAGTTATATTCAGAAGCAATCAGTGGTGATAGAGACCATTTTACCTTCTCATGTGGCCACCTAAACCTGGAGCCACTCTGTCCTATATATGTCAAGTTTTTATAATAAAGTGATTTTTATTAAAAAGGAATATGATTAAAATAATTTCCTACAAAAGAAGAAAAAGAAAAGGAGTCTGGATGAACAGAGTTAATATGGCCTTTTAAAACTGGCGAGGGAATGTCTCCAGTGCCTCTGCTTATGTCAAAACCTAAGTTTTCCTCTCTAAACACACTTTTGCCCTAAGACTTGTAACTTACAACATGATATTCCCATTAGAATGAACTCTAACCTCTTGTATCCATAAACATTTGCATAGCACATAAGTAAGTTTACAAACACTAAAAATTTCAGTATGGACATATGAACATACGTTGGGGTGGGTTACAATGCAATCAAAAGATGTTCTCAAGATCTGTGGGGTGTGAACAATTCCACAATACAAAACTTTTTCCATTTTTCCCTATCTGGAGTTAAACGCCTTGTGAGCTTTCTTTTTCTGTATCAAGTCCAATGCTCTGTTGTCTGTAAAATTCCAAAATCAGGTTTGCAATAACAGTCTTTGAAAGTTAACTGCAAAACCTTTTGTCCATGTCTCGTCCAAGCATTGTAAAGAAGCTTCTGCCACTCACCCTGGTTTATACCAGTGTCCAATTGTTCTAAATGGGTCTTTTTTCCCCAATGGGAAAAACTGGCAAAACAATTCTGTGCCTCAAGTTGTGGCAGAAGATGAGTTGTTTGTCATTCAGTTCTTGGTCAGCTCCAGAATGAAAACACGAGTCCAGGGAGGTGGATGTGGCCATCCTGTTGAGAAACTGGAACTCTGGAGTCCATTGAGAAACTGGAACTCAGAAACAGCTGTAGATCAGACAGCATCACGGATCAGGACCACGGGTTCAGCAGGTTTCACTTGAGCTGGTTCAGACAGTCTCCCGAGATCTCAGGTCCGATTTTTCTCTGCTCCACAAATCTCACCAACCCATTCCGGCAGCCAACATGCCTCCTTCTCCCCCTTGGATAAAACATAAATATGCCCTTGACCCCAGATTATTACAGGGTCTGGTCCCCGCCTTTGTCTGGTATATGGATCTCTCCATATGACCTGAGAGAAATTCCCTCGAGTTCCATCATGCCAGAATCTGCAGCAGATTGCGCATTGGCATCCACCACACCTGACTTCTTTTTTCTTTTTCCTACATGCACTTCTTCTCAGACACGTACATCCACACGTTGCCTGTTTCTCTGCAGTGTCCACTCCTTTGAAGTGTCCATTAGTTCTTTGTGTCCATTTCTCTGCAATGTCCATGACTTCTTCCCCTGTTCTCAGGTCCCAAGTTTTGAGCTCCATTTTGCCAGGGTCTGGCCTATACCAGTCCCATGCTACAGAGGCTATCTGTTCCAGACTGTTGTCTTTGGGGGCTGTGATCAGAGCCATCTTAACAGGTACAGGTCCATCCCTGAGTGGGGTTGCATGGACCTGGAAACTCCTAGCTACCCAATGGCGATAAAAAACCAGACACATAGACATCTTGTCATTTCAAGAAAGCTCTCAGTCCATCAGAAAATTGGAGTCTCCCGTTTATTCTAGCATCCTCCTAAGCTGCTTTCCAACAGTCAAGGTGACCTCACTGAGTGCATCTACCACCAACTCATCATTTAACCCTAGGGCACACCAAAAAAAGGTCTCTAGGCTTGTAGAGAAAGCCCTCAGCACAGGTGCAGGGCCTGAACCTGTTCTAATGCAAACGAGGAGACATTCTCCCCTGAGGTCATGCCATTCAGCAGCAATTTTAGCCAACATATGCAATACAATGGAGATTCAGGCTCCAGAAAAATGGAGTGGAGATTTGGACCCTGAGAAACTTTATATTAGATAATTTTTGAACCCTGACAAGTTAATACACTTTGCAGTTACCAAGACCCAAAAGTCTATACATTTCAATGAACTTCTATCACAAACATATTAGTAATTACATTGAAAGTAACTGCTTCAATTTAAAGGGAAATGGCATCAAAGCTGGATTAAAAGTACACTAGATACTACTTATAACTATATTCCTTAAACATAACAATAGAGACAGGTTAGAAGAAAAGAGGAGATAATGGGGAATGTCATTCTGTATATGTTTATCTTATTGGTTGTTGAATAAAGTACTGTTGGCCAATGAAGAAGCAACTTGGAATGGACTAGGAGTCAAGGAGGATTCTGGAAAATGTAGTAAAAAGAAGTCTTGTGATACAGGCAGGAAGTGACATACCAGGCCGACTCATATATGGGCAGGGACAAGCAGAGGGTTGTCCCTTTCCTCTTTCTCTTGCTCTTCCTCCTAGTCTCTTCTCTACAGAGCCGCCATGTGAGCCCAGGAAGACAGGACACCTTCCCCCGGCGTCCTCCATAAGATAAGTCTTATGATGTTGGACCCCCGGATTGGGGTGCCAAATAGTCCTGGTGGTCGCCCCAAAGAACCAATGTCCAGTCCGGTAGATGCAATCAGCAAGAGGAATTTTATTGAGCTTTTGTGCAAACGAGCTCCCCAGTCAGACCGACAAGAGAGGCCCCGAGCAATGTAAGCGGGCTCCTTTTAAAGGCAAAAACCATGAAACCTAGGGGTATGAATCCGTCTCTGATTAGAGGACTCAGGATCGTACTCAGGGCATCCATTGGGGACTTTCTGTGCAGGGAAACATATGGTGGAGCTATTGTTCTTTTTTGGTGACATCTAGCCTTGACATCTGTCCCAACTTCCTGCCCTATCTGGATGTAACATCTGCCTCGACTTCCTGCCCTCAATGGAGGAGTTGATTATGGTTGATAATTAAGACTGAGCTAGCAGAAGAGAAATCCTAGTCTTTGGACAAGCAGCATTTGTAATTAATATAAGTCTCTGTGTATTATTCGGGGCCCTAACATGGCAGGCAAAAATCGGGCAGAATTCAGGCTGTTTGACAGAAAGATTCATTGTTACATATTTTCTTTGGTTAGATTTTCCATCATCTAACCTGTCTCTATCCTACTCCTTTTTCAAAGGAGATCGCTTGCAGCTTTGAGAGCACAGATATTGCTTCGCGGTGAACTTCCAGATTAAGGAGTATACAGAGTTGGACATTGCCCCACCTCCCTTAACTGATATAAATGACTCTTATTCAGTGGCTAGGTGTGGTTGCACATTCCTGTGAACCAAGGCACAGGAGGCCATGGCAGGAGGATCACAAGTTCAAGGTCAGTCTTAACTGTTTAGTGTGTAACTCTGTCTCAACAAAGTACCCCAGTCAAGGTTCCTTCTGTCCTGTTTGTAACTAACTAATCCTTTTGTAACTTTCGCTTGAAAACAATCCTTATTTTAATAGAGAAATCAAAAGCTTGGAGCCAGCACTGAGCTTTGATGAAGCATAGAATATGACTATAAAAATGCTTCTCACACATCCCTTTCCTTCGAGGCCCTTTGTTTCAACATGGTGTCTTAGAAAGCAATTCACCATTCAATATTCTGTCCCTCATCTGAGACACATGCCACAGGATCCCTAATGTCATCTGCCAAGGGCTCACTCACTGCCTCGTTGATTCTTCCAGTATTCTCCAGCAACTACACTATGTGTGACCATGAATCTGTCCAGAAAGACAGAACACTAGACACCTACACAAGAACTACAACTTCTTTGTAGGTTGTAAGCAGAGATAGACTGAGTTCAGGCTTTGACACCAGCTTGATCTGCTTTTGTAATCTCAGTTCTACCAGCAGTTGGTTTGAGGTGGTACCTAATGGTTCAGAAAGATACTTTATACTGTCTTCCACTCTGTCTTCCTCACATTCAAAAATGGGCCCTCTATTTCCTATCCAATGGGAATGCATGAAAGAAAACAGAGAAGTGGTCCATGCAGTCACAGCTACATGAACAGCCCCAAAGAAGACTTCCTTCCTTGTGAAGAACTCATTAAAGTGAAGGGACTGTCTAGGGAGCAACTGAAAAAGGAGCACATTAGAGGAGAGATGCAGGGCTGGAGGCAGAAAGCCACACAATGCATCATGATTAATGGGACCCTGCCACACACAGGGCACAAAACATGTTTGCTTTCTTTAATTCTTGGATTAATTTGACAATTTCAAGCATATATAATACTCTGATTTCTCTCTCTCTCCCCCAGATGCCCTTTTTATCTCCTCCCTCACATCTCTATCAACCTCCCTCCTCCCTGCCTGTCCCTTTTCAGATTAATGACTTTGAGGTTTGCTTTGTGATCCCTTCAGTTTAACCACAGCCGTCTTGTGGTCACTGGATTTTGACTATCTGTTGAAGCTTGATGGAGTCAAGGGCCACATAACTGAATGTGATGACTCCCCATCTCCCTGAATCTATCTGTTAGGAGATAGTTCAGCAATGAAGGATAGGGCCCCACTTAGCCTCCATGGCTATCTATTGCCATATCTATAGGGGTATTAGGAGACATTAGAAGGGAGACTTGGAGTTCAAGTAGTGCTTTCAAAGGGCTAAGACCAGGCAGAATGACTGGAGTCTGCAAGTCTGAAACATAGGGTGAATCATGGGAGGGGGAACCTGTGCAGGTGGTGAGAACAAGGAAGAAATGGGGACCATTAGTAGGACTCCAGTCAGTCCTGGATCACAGGTCTCTAGTATTGTTTTTGTACAGGGGACCTACAGGAAGTGTCAGGAGACAGTGAGTAGCCATCACAGATATCACAAGTCCCAGACCACAGTGAGGACAGAGGGCTGGTGTTTAAAAGAACAGGATCCTACACAGAGGGCCATCTTAAATGTAATGAGCTACAAGATGGGGAGGCCTTGCTCAGGCCCAGCTCAATGTCCATGGGCTCAGGAACCTGCCTATGTACTTCTGAGCTCTGTGGGATGATGGGGCGAGGAGAATAACCCAATGTGCAGGTAGAGGTGATGACCCCTTTATCTTGCTCTCTTGGTAAAGTCAGTGGGTTTGGACATATTGTCCTGATGGGCAATAGAGATCTCTGATGCTGCTAATATGATGGTGGGAGAATTAATCTCACAGAGAGTCCCAACCAGACTGCTCTCCTGGACCCTCACTCTTTTAAGACAATGAATTTGTCCCAAGTAAACCCCAAGGCATCAAATGTATTAAACAGGAGTCTGGGCTAAGTCAAAATTCAGAGGACTGGGACTCCTTTTCATTTCAGAAGGATTAAGAAAATGGTTCTTATTTATCCATCTGCCATGCCACTAGGGAAACATTTGGGAAATTTGTAGGCACAGACCATAAGCTTAGTATCAAAGGGAGAGTGGTATTACCAGCTGTGGTGAAAAATTAGCAATACTCTATTCTGGGCTGTTTTATCCTTTCATTGTGATGCAGAATCACTGTTTCCTTAAGAAAGTCTGTGTCATAATTAGATGTGACTTTGTAAATCTTGCCTTTCCCCCCATAGAGATGATGTAAATGTCTGCCCATACCTGGTGGCACATTAACCCCAATCTTGGCTTTATGCAAAAAGGTCCAGGAAATTCGATTGAAGACATTTGAGACATTATCACAGAATCCCAAAGAGCAAGAACCAAGGGAATTTTAACCATTTCCATGTCCAGCTGCTTTCTTAGCATCTAACCTGCAAGGGGATGGGATGCTTCTGCGTCTGGTATAGAGGTCTCTGAAAGGCTACTTCCTGTTGGGCTAGAGGACTATGGTTTGCCAAGGGGAGTTTCCTCTGTTGTTTTGGTCCATTTCTTTCTTTGTTTGCAGCATGGGTCTTTCTCACTTCTGCTGCTCCATGTAACCACCTTGAATAAATGGTTTCACCTCCGAGGCTTCAATTTCCCCATCAAGAAAATTGACAAAATAACACCTGGGATCATATAATGTGGTGACAATTGTTGATGTGCTATGGTGCTAGAGAGACCATGGTGGGTGGGTCCAAACCACAGAGGGTGAGGAACAAACAAGTCATGCAGACAGAGATTACATGGAAGTTTTATTGGATGGAGGGAAAGCAGTTTGGAAAAGGAAAGGAGAGAGGGAAGAGAGAAAGGGGGAGGCAAAGACCTGTCTGCCTCTATAGAGGAACATCAGGAAGGAGAGTGGGAATGGCAGAACTTATCTCTTAAAGGGGCCTTTTGTGCCTGTGTACAGAGCCAGGGTGTTGTTTTCCATGCATTCAGTGGTGACACACACTGACAGGTCCCCAAGGGGCAAGGGGCAGGTGCAGGTGTGCCTGGATGCTATCAATTGTATTGCCTGGTATACTTTTAGCATATGATAAGTTCTATGTTCATGGTGTCATCATTGCCAACATCTTCATGCTCATCAGCTTCAACATCATTAGCATTGAACTTAGAGTAGGTGTCTCTCTACATGTTGTCACAGGTTTTGCCCTCATTTTCTTGGAGCTGAAATGCTCCTTAACCAGTCACACACATCACTGCTTCTTGGTCTCTATATGCAAACAGATAAACTAAAACACAAATGTGTCCTCCTTGCCCATTCCTGATCCACAATAGGAGTGAAAACAGTTATCAGTATCCCCATTCCCCTGAGCTCCTCTGGGGTAATAGCTGTTTGGATTTGACTTCCCTTGATAACTTGGGGCACTGTGCTTAGAAAGATCATTGGTGTTCTGGACATGTGGTGCATTATATTTTCATTCTCTCTGCATAACTGCTTGGCGATAGTGATGTAGATGCCATTGTGCCTAACAACAAATTCCCACAACATAGAGTCCCATGAAGAGGAAACCTCAGATGAATAATTTCTCAGATCAGATTGGCCATGTCAATGAGAGACTGTCTTGATTGACAATTGGTGTAGAAGGGCCTCAGCCCACTGTGAGTGATGCCATCCCTAGGCAGATGGGTCCAGACTCTAAAACAAGCTAGCTGAGCACCAGCCAGAGAGTCATCCATCAGGCAGCCCTTCCTCCAAGTTTCTGCTTTGATTCCTGCCCAGAGTTCCCTCATGGTGCACTGTGACCTGGAAGTATAAGCTGCAGTCACCCTTTCTGGTCAGGGTTTTATCACAGCAACAAACTAGCAAATTAGAACAATAGGGTAGCAAGCTTTGGAGTGGCATCTTAGCCACTGCTACTATTGCAGCAATCACTTGCTATCACCTAGATGTTTTTCTAAAGTCCTCTTGGATGACAGATCCTTACTTTAATGTGTTTAAGGCTTCATTGTCTCGTCTTAGTTACAGGTTCATAATACTAGCTGCTTTTTACTAAAAACCTCAGCAAAGTGACATAAGAGTGGGGTGAACAGCTCTCACATGACAACTCTGGTGAAGAAAGTTTTAAAGTCAGTCCAGGACCAGCATGCTAGCAGCTGCTACACAATCACTGTCCTCTTTATTGTCATTTTGCTCCGAAACCCCAGTCCTTCTGCCTACCACATCTGATCCCCCTGCAGGCATCACATGGGTCTAGTCTGACAGCAGCATTGGCAGCCGTTACAGCCATCTCTGACTTTGATATTTCCAAAACCAGTATTGAAGCTGAATTCCAGATGGCCCCTCTGGCCCTGCCACATGAGGACTAAAAGTCTCATAGAGGCTGTTCACCCCTAAAGCCTAGGCTGCTGCCAGTTTTCTGCTAGACCAGCACATCAAAGCCTGGGGCTACAGAGTGCTCAGGTGGCAGATAATTAGCCCACATGCTGCCAATGCCTGGAATCAGATGAGGCATTATTGTCATCACCTATCATCTTCCTGGGCCTGTGCACATGGAGCCAGCCATTGAGCCACCATTTTGATTAGTCAATGAGTAGCCAGTTGGGAGAAATGATAGAGATAATGGAGTATGTTTTTTTCTTATTTCATATCGAACTCAGTCTCTCTGGATCCTTCCCAGCCTTCATGCTGTGATCTCTTAACTTCTTGTTGTTTAATTTCATGGGGCAGCGGGGTAGAAGAAGAAAGGAAGAGAGGGCTGGAGGGGATAATAGAAGAAGAGGGGGATGAAAGAAGAAAAGAACTTTCTGAGTTCCCACAGATTTTGATGGCTGCTCTTGATGTCTCCCAGACTTCCTACCTTCCTGATGACGGAGGATCCAGAACTCACAGGGCTCCTAAAAAGTGTCTCCCATACCCTTTATGCAAAGACATCATCACCATCTGTGCCTGGAGAAACCTCAGTAAGAGACAGCCTTTTGACACAGGTTCATTTATCATGCACACCTCATCTATCAGCCCCTGAGCATGTATGACATTTCTGAACACAGATGCATAGCCCCAAATGTGGCAGTAGGAGACCTTCCTGTCCACCTGTCCAGCATCAGGGAGTATAGCCAACAAGCAGCCCACAGATATCAGCTCCTTCAATATCCACTTTAGCTGTACAGATACACTGTGTGTCTGAGACTATGGCCTTCTGAGGAAGACCTGGACCCAGAGATAGAAGAAAACAACAGCCCAGTCCACTCTCAAACACTGATGGATACTCAGTGCAGAGCTGCTGCTGGTCCACCAGGGCTCTATGGAATCTTTGTGGCAATTGAACCATCTCTTTATCTCATCCCTTATGCTTTCCCCTTCCTTTAATACGTGACAATCCCTAATAAACATCATTGAGGAAGTCAAAGACAGCTTAACCACACAATTGCCATGACAGGCTTTACAGAGACTAGTCCCTAGAGTAGGCCTAAGTTTCAGTTTACTGTAGGCAACCCCCCTGTTCCAGGAAAAACCATAAACTGACACAGCTGAGCCCGGTTTGCACAGTGATATGGGACAGACCACCAAAGTCTACTAACCCAGAAGCAAGCTTTATTCCAGGAAAAGAAAAGAAAACAATCTCAGGTCATAAAAGTTATCGGCTACAGCTATGACCACAGCCAGCATTCGGGCTTCTGAAACTGTGGCAAGTTGGGGGTTTTTGAACTCTCCTTTTTATAGTAAGAAGCAAGCATTAGTTATGAACAAAAGAATTTTTACAATCTTGAGGTAATACTCAGTTACAAATTTCTTTTTACAATTTTTGCTAATAGGGTTTTTCAGTTAAACTAGATTTATATTTAGTCCATTGTTTCTCTCTGGCACTTCCTGATGGTATTTACTGAAACTCAATTTTGCATAGCTGGGAAGAGTATGGAACAGTGTAGAACCAAAAGCCACATATATCTCATTGTTTAAAAGTGAACTCAACTCACGTCAATTTGCCAGGGAGTTATCTAAGAAGCTGACCCTCAGTTTGCAGAGGGACCCTCAGTTTTCAGAGAGCCATTTCAGTTCTGTGAGGCTGACAGAGGTCATAAAGAAAGGGAACCAATTGTTAATAGTTAATCCTTAAGTTTCTGAGAAGGCTGCTGACAGTCTGTTCTCATTCTTCTAGACTTACAACTTTATATTCCTATATTCCTACATTCCTATTTTTGGGACCTACGTTTTTATATTCTTATTCTTGGACTCCTCAGTCCCAACCATTACAGATAAGATCACCAGATGTCCCTAAACCTAGCACATACCTATCCCTTTTTGCCAAGACACTCATAGGCAAATGTCAGCCAATCAAGTGTCCTAAAAGATGGAAACTCCCTCACCCCAACCATTGCTTTGATAAAAACCCTACCCTAATCATGCTCTTGATCAAACCACTGCATCAGAAAAAACAGAGAGCCAAGCTCGTGTTCTTTGCATTTGCATATAGATTTGGACTCCTTGGTGGCCTTTGGGGGATCTCAGGGCTTGGGCATAACAATCATGACACCCAAACTCTGCATTGGCATCTGCTTTTGTAAACACAGCCTTTGCCTGATGATCCAGGGAGTAGACAGAGCAAGCCATGGAGGACATTAAAATGGAAGGCAGAATGCTAGTGCATGGGGTTCACTTGTCATTTGAGACTATGAAGAGGCTACTATTGGGCACCAAAGATATTCTACAGAAAGATGGCAAACAGTTGGAAACAGGAAGCAGCAGCTGAAAGCCAGCTGTATGCCAGAAAGGCTACACTGGAGTCAATGGCACTCTCATCTCCTGCAACTAAGACGTCCAAGTCCAAGACTTAAAAGTCAAAACAGCAGAACTCAAGAGACTGGGCAGAGCTTAAGCAAGCCAATTCTCATTATGGAAATATGGGACCAGGGCTCTTAGATTTTCCCCAGAGCATCATCCTGAACAAATCTGCATCACAAAGCTCCATCCTTAGCCCACCTTAGCTCCTCATTATGAGATGACCCTCTCCCATGCTGGAAGCAGAGTGATCTTGACACATCCTGGGGCATCTCTCTACCCTTTCCTGGCCAGTAACCTGTGTTTAAAGTTAGAACACTTTATAATAAGGATAGCTTCTAGGAGCTGGAAAACACAACAAGTCACATAGAGCAAAGACATAATATCACAGTGAGCATAGCTGACAATGGGTATGGGATGTAACAAACATAGGAAAGTGGGTGTGTTTAGGAATAGATGCTTGCTTGTAGGCAGAAAGCCATCCTTCAGAGAGCAGGCCCAGAGTCTTGGCACTTGCTAAGGCTACAGGAATATAACAGCAAGGATAACATGGATTTCCACCCCCCTAAATGGCCACTGGCAGGTCTCCTTCACAGGTCAGGGTTAATTGAAGAAGAAACGGCTCTGGAACTTGGCTCAGCATTCCTTAATGTTAAGGGCTAAGCAGTGAGGTTTGACTGCAGTTTTCTAGGAGCTCACACTGTCATGATTGCTTGCAAGTCTGAAATTGCTCCCAAGATGGCCAAACTCTCATGAGAATTGTGGACATATTGACAGAGCATAGTGTCCCCACAGGAAAATAGATGGGTAATCAATCACGGTATAGACAGCTTGCATCTGTAGAACACAGCAAGAACAATAGGCCAGGAGACCAACTCATGATAACTTGCCTAATTTCCAATTTGCCAATGACCCATTGCAGAGGTCTGAGAGGTGGATAATGAAATGTAGTGAGAGCTATTAGGGGCTGAATTGTGGTGCCACCTCTCCCCTATTAATCTGCTAAGGCCATAGCCACCAGTTTTGGTCTCTTACACGTAAACTTAAGTTATCTGAAGAATGGTATCTTAAGAAAGTCAAGGTCATCACCTTCCCAATGGGTATCCAGTTGTCTTTGCAATACTTATTATGAAAACAAATGTTTTGACCATTGTGACGCTGGGATGGCCTCAAGGCAAGGCAGGGTGACATGACACACAAGGGTCTCCATATTCTGTTTCTGTGTTTGATTCTTCTTCACCAGCACCACATCATCTTAACTACTCCAGATCTAAAATTAGTCTTACATCAACACACAGTAAGAAGTAAATTCTTCTCATTTGTCTTGGTTTCCTCTAGTTCCTCCTTGTCCCCATATCAGTGAGTATTTGGACAGGGATACAATGAACTTCTAAATCATTCTAGGGATTGATGTGATTCTGTTTTCCAGTCACAGACTGGTACCTCACTGAGAGGGCCAGGCAAATATCATGAAAGACCCCTAATAACTCAGTTAAGAACTAAGTCTCAATTCCAACTTCTCAAAACTAAACAAGACAATTTCTGAGGAAGACACTCACAAAAGGCAACCAATCGCCAGCACCCCTGACAGTGAGGCTATGAAGAACTGCACACACTAAGCCTGGGCCAAACTCCCCATTACTTTAAGGCAATAACTAAATAAGGACAAAGCTTGGGCCTTGTCTAGACTTGCCAAAAAACTATAGCCTTAGCCAATCCCTGTTAGCCCTAACCAATTGGAAATCTCCTAATATGATTGCCTCTTGTGTAAGCAAATAAGTAGAATGATCACACTGCTTTTAGAATTCCTTTAGTTATATAAAAGAGACTGCAAGCTTTTCAGGGGGTTGACATTCATCATCTTTGCCTTTGTGTTGAGTGTGCAAACCCAGGGAACTGGTACTTCAATTCTTGAGAGAGGCACTCATGCTGATTGCATATGTGGATGGTGGTCTTTTGTGGGACTTCTCCAGGACCCTAACACTCACATGTATGCAGAACTCTTGTAGTTTTTTTTGTTGTTGTTGTTGTTTAGCATTGCTGCAGGTCCAAATCTCAATTTGTATCCTGGTACATAAATTTGGATAGGAAAGACTTGGTCTACCACAGAGCTAGAGGAGACAATGAGGGCCAGGCAGCAGGAGTTTGCCAGACAGCATCACATCCAAAGAATGATGCTCCTGGGTAGGATGCACCTGCCACAGAAATCTCTGCATCCTTGCCCAGATTCTGGAGAGGCTCATGGGAAATAGTGTCCCCGTTAACAAATGCAGCAGCTGGGGATGTCAGTAAATGATAGTTGATAGTTGAAAGACATAATGTAACAAATCAAGCCCTAAACTCTATTCATTTGACCACTATAAAACCTAGCTTTCTACAGCTGGGATAAAGGGAAAAACTACACAGAGGGTAGTATATAGATGACCTACATGAGGCTGAGGAACCTCCAAGCTTCTCATTTTCTGCTTGCTGACCAGTTGTTGGTCTCTAGTTATATGTGATCTTCTGCAAGAACAAGTTCATATGATTAGGGTTGAAAAATCACTGAATCAATGGGTACAGCAGTGATTCATGGCAGTCATTTTCTTACTATGTCCATTACACCCAAGGTTCATGAATCTTAAAAAAATGAGTTCAGAAAGATTCTCAGAGTAAGATACAGTGGATAACTACAAGAAAACTGTTTTTTTTCTGGATACAACATAGCAGTTGGTCATATGAACTCACAGCAACAGTGATAGCATGCACAAGACCCATATAAACTCAAGCCAGACAAAAATCCCAGCATTCAGGAGAGAGGTAGGCACAAAGTCCCACTCCTAGCTGAAGAGTTATTGGTATTTGATCGCTTTTGGGAAAGAGAAGTTAGTTTCCTTTAATGATGTTTGACAACTGATATAGTGAGCATATTTCTAGACATGCTCTACACCAAAGAGAAATTGGGTGTCACAAAATGGACTCCATGCATTGACAGAGAGAGGGAGAGATGGGGGGAAGAGAGAGAATATGAAAAGCTGGGTGGGGAGGGAGATGTCAATCTGGGAGGAATTGGGGGAGGGATAAATATGATCAAAATATGTTGTATGAAATTCTCAACGAATAAGCAAAATATTATTTTTAAAAACAATAGATGGGTTTGAATATCATGTGCCCAGCGTGTAGTAGCACCATCAGTCATTACACCTGCTGCATGATTTAGCCCTGATTTGTCTGTTTCAATTACAGTGACAAGCAGAAGCAGTTTTTGCCCTGTCCACATCTATTCTTCCAGAACCATCATCCAACTTTGTAAATGGCCTGCTGTGAGTTCCCTAAACCAAAGTGAAAGCTCATTCAGGAGCAGTGTCAATGCAAGAAAGCTGTTCAATTCATCAGAAGCCTTCCTACACTTTGATTCCACAAGAAAACAGATATTCTTGGCTTCCCTTCAAGGAAGAAATGTGTGAACACAGAATAATCAAGTTTAAATTCTGACTTTTACAAGCTGTGTGACCTTAATTAAATTGCTTGGAACTTGTGAACCACTTGTCAAAGTGGAACCCCTCTGCCACAAGATTTGGGGCTGCTTTGGGTTGTTTTTTTGATGTGAAGTGAGACATTCCAAGGGGGTGGGAAAATAGAATATAGAAATTCTTTTAGGGAGGAAAAGAGCCTTGTGTCCAAGGAAATGAGAGTCAGCTGGTTATTGTGTCCTATAAATTGATAGTTTTCTTAGTACTTCACTCATGTTATCTCATTCCAAGTATCATAACTCTATTAGATTGAACTTCACACCTGGGTAAACTGAGGTATACAAAGGTTAATAATCTGTGGAAAGGTTAATAATCTGGCCATACAGCTGCCACATGGTTGAACTGTGATCCAGCCCAGGCAGTGTGTTTCAACATGGACCTCTTCCGTGCTGCCTGCGTTATGGGGTCTCCTGCAGGAATGGGTGGGCAATGCCTTGAAAAACAGGTGGAACCTGGTCATTGTGTTCAACACTCCCTTTATATATAAAAGTATCTTATTTATTGTGTAAAATAGGCCACCAGAATGCTTTATGATGGGCGGGGGAGGTTCTGATGGGTTTATATATCATGAAAATTACTTTTATAGATATTGCCAGATTACAAACTGCATTAAAAAAATAAACAATATACAATTCAATGAAGTACTCCACTTGTGTTATTAATACCCACATAAGTAGACCACTACATACATAATAATTTTCCATGTCACCTCTGGCCATTGCTTGAATACTCATGCAATTATCAATAGCAGAGATAACTCTTGGACATTTTAACTTAGGCATATAGAGTCACAAAGTGTACATTCTGTTGGGTTTTGCTTTTTCCATGGGGTTATGTTGTAGTCCACTCATTACTTTGTGGTGGTAACTCATCTATTCTTGAAGTAAATGTGCACTCTGTTTATTTATAGTCTGCTGTGGTTGGATATGTGGGTTTCCAGGTCCAGTTTGGGTCTATCTTGAAAATTGCTTCTGTTCTGATACACAGCACAAGGGGAAAGCTAGAGGACCTAGAGCTAACAAAAAAAGAATAGAAGGGCAATTAGGTCAGAGGGAGTCAACCTGAAGTACACGTAGCACAAAAGCAAGGAGCCATGGGAGGAGGTAAACAAAGGAACCTCTGTATGCCTAAGCTGAAATACAGGAGTCATCTCTGCTGTTTGGTATTAGATGAGTATTCAAGCAATGGGCAGGGATTAGAAGGTGACATGGAAAACTATTATGTATGTAGTGATCTATTTATGTGGGAACATGATATTTTCTTTCCACATCTGAGTACTGAACTAGTGTGTTTTATTTGGAATATTTCACTGAGTGTATATTGTTTATATTTAATATAGTTTGTACTCTAGTGATATGTATAAAAGTTTTCATGCTGCACATAATTATAAGGTATCACGGTTGTGTTGAATTAAAACTGTCTGTGCTACCAACTGTAGATACTAGGTTGTATATACATGGACAATTTCCATGCAATTGTAGCAATCTAGGAAATAATAATAAAACATGTATGATTTATGCATACCTGTGGAGAAACATATAATCTCAACCCTTGTCCTAGTTAGGGTTACCAAAAGCAAATTGGGGAAGAAAGGGTTTATTTGGCTCTTTTACATGACTACTCATCCTTGGAAGTCAAAACAGGAACTCACATAGGGCAGGAACCCTGGAGGCAGGAGCTGATGCAGAAGCCATGAAGGAGCGCTGCTTACTGGCTTGCTTCACCTTTCTTTTAGAAACCAGGAGCTGACCACCCACATCTATCACCAATTAAGAAACTGCCCTACATACTCTACCATCTGATTTTATGGAGGCATTTTCTCAGTTGGGACTCCCTTCTCTATGATGACTATAGGTTGTGTCAAACTGACATAAAATTAGCTAGTACAACCTAGAAAAGGAAAGCATAGAGCAGACATCTTCAAGAATGATGGGGATGAACGTCTGTAGCACAGAATCCTGCCAGGCTCACTGTCCTTCTCTTGATTGCTTCTCCATGTGAGTCAGCATTAACTACAGAACTTGCTGTGAACCCTGATCTGAAGGAAACAGAATTTCAGCATTCAGATGTTGAAAGAAAATAGCAAGTTCCCAGCTAGTTTTGCCAATAAGTGATCCTCATATCTTAGGAACAGTGAACAAAGCATTGTGTTCCTGCTTAGCTGCATGACCCTCTGAGGCAGGGTTGCCACTTTCCCCATTTTCAGGCCTCAAAGTGTTAGAAGGGTCAGGCATCCTACTGAACCATACCAAAACACTATATGCACAAGAATGGTCTACAGCCATACTCCAAATGTTCTCAGCAGATGTTCCTGTCTAAATTGCCTCATGTTTAGTATCCTATCAAGGGCTAACAAGTATATGAGTAGTATTTTAATTACTTTTCTGTTGCTGTGATAAAACACTCAAGGGAACTTAAGAGTTTATTTTAGCTTACAGTATCTGCTGGATAAGACTCCACGTTGAGGAGGCATAGCAAGTGGCTGGCATGGTGATAAGAGCAGGAACTTGACAGCTCCCATCTTCTTTGAGAAGTATAAAGCAGAGAAAGTGAACTCAGATGGTGTGAGACTTAGAATATCAAAAGCCCATCCTCAGTGACATAGTCCCTCAAGCAAGGCTGTGCCACCCAAAACTTCCCAAGCAGTGCCACCAACTGGGGACCAAAGATTCAAATAAATAAATCATTGGGGGAAATTCTCATTCAAATGCCTACAGTTGGTGTCACCTTTTTAAGAACAAAGAGAAGGCAACCAAGTCAAGCCTGTAGGACCCTGGGGTTGCTCTTTGGTTCTGACAACAAGTCTATCTGACTTAGACTAGAATGGATACCTCCGGGTATTCCTATGAAGCATCCTACAAGAACATGACAGACTTGTAGGCATCTGATGTGGTGTCCACACTAAGTATATTCTATGTAAATCCATCATCTGGGTGTGGAGAGATGGGGAGTTTGCTCACAATCTCTTTAATGGAGAGGGGCCTAGATAGCATATTCATATGCATCCAAGAAGTTAACTTATGCTGACTGAAGACTAGAATTACTTTTGTGGCCTTTTAATGTGCTTTTTCATTGCTTACTTGGCATGACATTATTCATGGCAAGTTTTAAATGACTTTAATTTCAATTTTCCTTCCTCTTAAATGCCAGCCACAAAGCCTTGTTTACAGGGAACACTAAAAATTTGGAGGAAGAAAAAAGTTCAATCAAAGTTCCTTATTATTAATTGGGGATTTAGTGCTGACTTGTTTGCTTTCAACAGTCAGAGCAGGTACACAATTTAGTGTCTGGAGCCTGAGAAGCTGGTGATTATGGAAACTCTGTGGTCACCTCAGAAGGAAGCAGAGGGAGGATGATAAAACAATATTGTTATGGAGTTATCATTTTCTCTGAGCAATGGGACAAGCTATGTGGAGCATGACAGACATAACCTTCAACATGCTAAGCTTAGGCAGAAGTGGAAGAGGATACTTTCCAGTTGTTTGCAGAAGAAAGGATCCCAAGGACTTGTGTTCATTCACTATGCATGGATTGATGAACTTCTAATGAGCCCCTACTAGGAGTGAGCCCTGTGCTAGGCATGTGGAAGTAGAAAGTGCTGGAGGCCTCTTCAAAACAGATGGGTCAGTGGGGCCTTAGTCACTGGCTATTGTGAACTGCAGAAGGACATGTTGGGGAGGGCAAACCAGTTACTTTTTTTCCCCAGAGAAGAACCAGTTGCTGAGTTTTGAGGAGTGTATAGAAATGCAGTTATAAAGAGACAAGACTATTCAAGAAGTAGTCCATGAACACCTGCTGAGTAGAAGTTACTATGACATGTACCAGGGTGGCTGCTAGAATGTTGGCACACTCCTGAATGGCCTCCAATCTCTATGGAGAAAGTCCTCACAAAGGCTTGTGATTGGATACATGGAATATAGTACAGAGGCCACAGCTGAAGGACAAAGATTCTACAGGGGTTTGTAAACATTAGTTTTCTGGTCCGGCCTGTCCCATAGTCCATGAGCCCCAAATAAATACACAGACATTATATTAATTATGAAACTGTTGGTTATTGGCTAAGGCTTCTTATTGGCTAGCTCTACCTTAATTATTAACCCATTACTACTAATCTATTTATTTCCATGTGGTCTTGGCTTACTGAAGAATGCTGGACCCGCAACTCTTTTTTTTTCTTTTCTTTTTTTTTTTTTTTTTTTGGTTTTTTGAGACAGGTTTCTCTGTGTAGCTTTGGAGCCTATCCTGGCACTCGCTCTGAAGACCAGGCTGGCCTCAAACTCACAGAGATCCACCTGCCTCTGCCTCCTGAGTGCTGGGATTAAAGGCGCGTGCCACCAACGCCTGGCGACCTGCAATTCCTTTGCCTGCTACATGATGACTGCTCAGTGTCTCTGCAGAGAAGAGAGTAAATTGTTTGCCCTGCTTATATCCTGATTCTGCCCAGCTACATCACTTCCTGTCTGGCCCATCAGACAATAAGTGTTTTATTTATTAACCAATAAGGGAAATATATACACAGAAGGACTTTCCTCATCAGGGGTTTTTCAAGATGTAGTCAGGCAGATTAGGTAGTGTGCTAGTTTGAATGAGAACAACCTAGACAGGCCTATATATTTGCATATTCAGTTCCCAGTCAGTAGAACTGTTTGGAGTGGACTAGGTATGACCTTGTTTGTGGGGAGTATTACTGGGGGGTGGGCTTTGGGGTTTATCTTCCCCTCTCCCCCTCCCCCTTTATCCCTTTTCCCTCCTCCCCTTCTCCCTGTTCTCCTCTTCTCCTCTCCCCTGCCTCCCTTTCCCTTTTCCTTTCTCTCTGCCTGCAACTTGTGGATCAGATGTGAGCTCTCTGCTCCAGGACCGTGCCAGCCTGTCTGTTGTCATATTTCCCACCATGATGATCATGAATTAACCCTCTGAAACTGTAAGTCCCCCAATTAAATGCTTTCTTCTTTAAGTTGCCTTGGTCATGGTGCTTAATCCCAATAGAACAGTAACCAAGACAGGAGGAGAGAGTGTTATCTGGGGCTGTATAGAGGGTGGCTGTCTAGAAAGCAGAAGAAGGCAAGAGACAGCCAACATGATTGTCTCCTTTCTGGTTGTTGGGCTCAGAGTCTGAAGAGAGGTCAGGGGAGCAGATGTCATTCACCTACTGCTACTCATGTTGCAGTCACCTCAGGATATAAATGCATGGCATTTATATCAAGGAGCCTCTCAGCACTTCTGGGACAATATACAGAAGACAGGTATCTGCACTCAGTTCATACCCACTCCTCTCAGGCCTCTCAGCTTCAGGGAACACCTGCTGTCTCCTGCTGTGCCCTGACCTCAACCCTCCAAGAAGTGAGACTTTTCTCTCCCTTACAGATTTGCTTCATATCTGGTGTTGTCCGAATACTCTGACCTTCTTTTCAACCCCAGTATCTTTCCACCTAGATGTCTTTGTGTCTCCTGTTTCCACTGCCTGGGCAACAATTCAAGATCCATCAGCAACACAAAGTAGATAATTTCCCATAGTCCCACTGATGGTTTATCTGACCAAAAGCTGCCAGTCCTTTGACCAATCACTAATTCAATTATTTTCTCTAGGATTTCTTGATCAGGACACATCACTTTGTTCATGAGTAAACTAGAAACTTCCTAGAACTAAAGGTAATATCAGAGATGGAATCATCTAGTCTAGGAAAGGCCAATGTGTGCTGTTCATGGCCTCCCTTGCCTGTTGCACACTGGCAGACATTACCAATCAATCATAGGATTCTTTTTTTATGAAAGAATGTTATATATTATTTATTTTTTTTCCAACTTTTTTTATTTGAATTAGAAACAGGATTGTTTTACATGACAATCCCAGTTCCCTTCTCCCACACATCCTCCCCTACCCCCACTCCAACTAAAACCTTATCTGTCACATATCTTTTCTGCTCTCCCTGGAAGGTGAGGCCTCCCATAGGGTGTCATCAGTGTCTATCGTATCCTTTGGAATAGAGCCTAGGCCCACCCCCATGTGTCTTGGCTCAGGGAGTATTCTTCTATATTGAATGGGCTCCCACAGTGCACACCTATTCTAGGGATAGATGCTGAGTTTCTACAGGACATCCCATAGATTTCTGAGATTTTCTCACAGAAACCCATGTTCCTGGCATCTGGATCAGTCCCATGCTGGTATTCCAGCTATCAGACTAGGGAGCAAGAGTTCCCAGATGTTCAGGTCAGCTGTTTCTGTGGGTTTCACCAGCCAAGTCTGGACTTCTGTGCTCTTCACTGGTCCTTCTCTGCTCTGAGTTCCAGTTCAGTTTGGTTATTAGTTGTGGGTGTCTGCTTCTACTTCCACCAGCTGCTGGATGAAGGCTATAGGATGGCATATAAGTCAGTCATCAATCTCATAATCAGGGGAGGGCATTTAAGGTAGCCTCTCCTCCATTGGTTAGATTGTTAGCTGGTGTCATCTTTGTAGATCTCCAGACATTTCCCTAGTGTCTGATTTCTCTGTAAACCAAAAATGTCTCCCTCTATTATGATATCTCCATTCTTGTTATCATGTATTCTTCCCCTGACTCAAACTTTCTGCTCCCTCATGTCCTTGGCATCCCTTTCTTCTCCCCTTCTCATTCTCCTAGCTCCCTCCCCCCTCTTCCCGTGCTCCCAATTTACTCAGCAGACCTTGAACCTCTCCCCTTCTCCAGGGGACCATGTATGTCTCTCTTAGGGACCTCTTTGGCAGTGTGGATTGTAGGCTGGCAATCCTTACTCTATGTCTAAAATCCACATATGAGAGAGTACATACCATGTTTGTCTTTTTGCTATTGGGTTACCTGGCTCAGAATGGTTTCTTCTAGATCCATCCATTTTCCTGCAAATTTCAAGATTCCATTGTTTTTTCCCTCTGAGTAGTACTCCATTGTGTAAATGTACCACATTTTCTCTATCCATTCTTCGGTTGAGGGGCATCTAGGTTCCTTCCAGTTTCTGGCTATTACAAATAGTGCTGCTATGAACATCGTTGAACAGATGTCCTTGTTGTATGAATATGCTTTTTTTAGGTATATGCCTAAGAGTGGAATTGCTGAATCTTGTGGTAGACTGATTCCCATTTTTTTTTTTTTGAGGAGTCACCATACTGATTTCCAAAGTGGCTGTACAAGTTGGCACTCCCACCAGAAGTGGAGAAGTGTTTCCCTTTCTCCACATCCTCTCCAACATGAACTGTCATCGGTGTTTTTCATTTTGGCCATTCTGACAAGTGTAAGATGGTATCTCAGAGTTGTTTTGATTTCCATTTCCCTGATGGCCTAGGATGTTGAACACTTTCTTATGTGTCTTTCAGCCATTTTAGATTCCTCTATTGAGAATTGTCTATTTAGTTCTGTACCCCACATTTTAATTGGGTCGTTTGGTGTTTTGGAGACTAGTTTCTTGAGTTCTTTGTATATTTTGGAGATCAGCACTCTGTCAGATGTGGGGTTGGTGAATATCTTTTCCCAGTCTGTCAGCTGCCGTTTTGTCTTGCTGACTGTCTCCTTTGCTTTACAGAAGCTTCTCAGTTCCAGGAGGTCCCATTTATCAATTGTTGACCTCAGTGTCTGTGCTACTGGTGTAATGTTCAGGAAGTGGCCTCCTGTACCAATTAATTCACGGGTATTTCCCACTTTGTCTTTTAATAGGTTCAGTGTAGCTGGATTTATGTTGAGATCTTTGATCCATTTTGACTTAAGTTTTGTGCCGGGCGATAGTCTTGGGTCTAACTGCAGTCTTCTACATGTCTGCAACCAGTTATGCCAGCACCATTTGTTGAAGATGTTCTCTTTGTTCCATCGTATAAATTTGGATTGTTTGTCAACATCAGGTGTTCATAGGTGTGTGGGGTAATATCAGGGTTTTCAATTCTATTCCATTGGTCTACCTGTCTATTATTGTGCCAATACCAAGCTGTTTTCAGGACTATAGCTCTGTAATAGAGCTTGAAGTCAGGGATTGTGATGCCTCCAGAAGTTCCTTTATTGTACAGGGATGTTTTAGCTATCCTGGATCTTTTGTTTCTCCATATAAAGTTAAGAATTGTTCTTTCAAGGTCTGTGAAGAATTGTGTTGGGATTTTGATGGGGATTGTATTGAATCTGTAGATTGCTTTTGGCAAGATTGCCATTTTTATTATGTTGTTCCTACCTATCCAAGAGCATGGGCGATCTTTCCATTTTCTGGTATCTTCTTTAATTTCTTTCTTTAGAGACTCAAAATTCTTATGGTACAGGTCTTTCACATTTTTGATTAGTGTTTCCTCAAGGTATTTTATGTTGTTTGTGGCAATTGTAAAGGGTGATATTTCTCTGATTTCTTTCTCCACCAATGTGTCATCGGTATGTAGTAGGGCTATGGATTTTTTTTGAGTTAATCTTATATCTTGCCACTTTGATGAAGGTGTTTAACAGCTGTAGGAGTTCCCTGGTAGAGTTTTGCAGATCACTAATGTAGACTATCATATCATCTGCAAATAGTGAGGGTTTGACTTCTTCCTTTCTGATTTGTATTCCCTTGATCTCCTTTTATTGTCTTATTGCTCTAGCTAGGACTTCAAAGACAATATTGAAGAGGTATGGAGAGAGTGGATAGCCTTGTCTTGTCTCCGATTTTAGAGGAATTGGATCGTTAATTTGATATTGGTTGTTGGCTTGCTATATATTGCTTTTATTATGTTGAGGTATGTTCCTGTAATCCCTGATTTCTCCAAGACCTTTATCATGAAGGGGTGTTGGATTTTGTCAAAGGCTTTAATGCATGGTGATCTGATAGGATACAGGGGGTTATTTCAATTCTTTTGTAACTGTGGAGGTTTGCTTTTCTGCCAACTATGTGGTCAATTTTAGAGAAGGTTCCATGGGGCACTGAGAAGAAGGTATATTCTTTTGTGCTTGGATGGAATGTTCGTTAGATACGTGTTAAACTCAGTTGGGTCATAACTTCTGTCAGATCCTTTGTTTATTTAGTTTCTGTTGGGAGCTGTTGAAGTCCCCTACTATAAGTGTGTGTGGTTTTATGTGTGGTTTGAGCTTTAGTAATGTTTCTTTTACAAATGTGGGTGCCTTCATATTTGGGGCATAGACGTTCTGGATTGAGACTTCATCTTGATGGATTTTTCCTGTGATGAGTATGAAATGCCCTTCTTCATCTCTTTTAATTGATTTTAGTTTAAAGTCTAATTTGTTAGATATTAGGATTGCTACACCAGCTTGTTTCTTGAGCACATTTGATTGGAAAATCTTTTCCCATCCTTTTACTCTGAGGTATCGCCTGTCTTTGAATTTGAGGTGTGTTTCTTGTAAACAGCAGAAGGATGGATTCTGTCTTCGTATCCATTCTGTTAGCCTATATCTTTTTATGGGTAAGTTAAGACTATTGGCATTTAGGGATATTAATGTCCATTGTATGTTGGTTCTTGTTTGTTGTGGATTTATTGTTGGTGGTGTCATTGTGTGTGGATTTCTCCCTCCTGTTTCTTTTTGTGTTTGCTAAAATTAGATTATCTATTGCCTGTGTTTTTGTGAGGGTAGTTATGTTCGTTGGGTTGGGGTTTTCCTTTCAGAAGCTTCTGTAGTGCTGGATTTGTGGATATGTATTGTTTAAATCTGTTTATGTCATGGAATATCTTGTTTTCTCCATCTGTAGTGATTGAAAGTTTTGCTAGGTACAGTAGTCTGGGTTGACATCCATGTTCCCTTAGTGCTTGTAGGGTATCTATCCAAGACCTTCTGGCTTTCAGAGTTTCCATTAAGTAGTCAGGTGTGATTCTGATTGGTTTGCCTTTATATGTTACTTGGCCTTTTTCCTTTGCTGCTCTTATTATTTTCTCTTTATTCTGTAGATTTGGTGTTTTGATTATTATGTGTCGGGGGGACTTCTTTTTGTGGTCCAGTCTGTTTGGTGTCCTGTAAGCTTCTTGTACTTTCATAGGCATATCCTTCTGTAGGTTGGGGAAGTTTTCTTCTATGATTTTGTTGAATATGTTTTCTGTACATTTGAGCAGTGTTTCTTCACCTTCTTGTATACCTATTATTCTTAGGTTTGGTCTTTTCACGGTGTCCCATATTTTCTGGATATTTTGTGTTAGGGATTTGTTGGACCTGAGGTTTTCTTTGGCTGATGAATGTATATCCTCTAGCGAGTCTTCAATAGATGAGATTCTCTCTTCCATCTCTTGAATTAATTCTATTAGTTATACTCACATCTTTAGTTCCTGATTATTTATCCAGCCTTTCCATTTCCAGCATTTCCTTGTTCTGTGTTTTCTTTATTGTGTCTATTTCAGCTTTCATGCTTTGAACTGTTTCAAGAACTTCCTTCACTTGTTTGGTTGTTTTTTCTTGAGTTTCTTTAGATTCTTTAAGAGATTTGTTTATTTCTTGAATTTTTTGCTTTGTCTTTTCCTCCATTTCGTGTAATTTTTTGCTTGCTTTTTCTTCTATTTTTTAGGGGATTTTCTTGTTTCCTCTTTAAAGGTCTCTATCATCTTGCCAAGATAAATTTTGAGTTCCATCTCTTCTTCATGCTCTGTGTTGGGCTTTTCAGATCTTGCTGGAGTGGAGTCCCTAGATTCTGTTGGTGTCATATTGGTCTTTCTGTTGTTGAGTGAGTTCTTATTCTGTCTTCTTCCCATATCTTCTTCTAGTGGGTGCAGTTGGGATCTCTCTATCTCCTCTTGTGACCCAGTGGTGTGTGGGGGCCAGGAATTCAATGTCTGGATGGTCTTGCCTTTTCTGGTAGTCTACTCACTCTCGTTGTGGATAGGTCGGTGGAAAGGGATGGAAGAGAAGGGTGTTTCCAGATTCAGGGCATTCCTCCCTGTCTGGGCATGTCTTCCCCAAGCAGGCACAGGCCCAGGGAGGTCTGGGTGAATGATGGTTTGGATGGGAGTTGGGTAAGAGCAGAGGCTCACTCACCTCGTTGTGGATCGGTCAGTGGAGTGGGAAGGAAGAGTGGGGTGTTACCAGATTCAGGGAGCTCCTCCCTGCCTGGGCATGTCTACCCCAAGCAGGCAGGTACAAGCCCGGGGGGTCGGGGTGAAGGATGGTTTGGACGGGGTTTGGGTAAGAGTAGAGGCTCACTCACCTCGTTGTGGATCAGTCTGCGCGAATTTTTACATTTTCTATGCTTCCAAGTCATAGCACTAAAATGTCCTCTGTGGTCATGAAGGGCATGTTAATTGCAGCTGAGAGCTTCAAAACAGGCAAAGCTGGAACCTTCTTCATCCCCTCTCCTCCCTTACCAGAGTTCTTTGATGACAGGCACCCAAACTTCAGGGTCTTAGAGACCTGGCTCTCAGAAGTTCAGGGGCAGGGAAAAGTGGAGGAAGGGGCAGTATGGTCAGCTATGGAACTTTTTCAACAGACAGCAAATCCCAAGTGGGTTCCTGGACTTCAGTCTCTAAGATTCATAGGACTAAGAGGTATAAAGCTTGGGTGCCAGTATAGGGGCTGGATCTGTGGGCCAAGCTGAGGCATCTTTCTAGAAACATGATGCTAATTTGGGAGATAACCATAAGACAAGGATACATCTGAGGCAGCTGGAATTGGGAAACACTGTAGACATTACTAATAATCACCATAGGATTGCCTCCAGTGGCATTCAAGTAGCTCTAGCTAATTGCTGGAGAAGGACCGATGCAAAGGCCCTGTGAGTGCTGTGGGCTGAAGTGCACCTCAAGATTTGTAACTAAAGCTTAAGATGTGATGGCTAAGGTTGGTTAAGGTTAAATGAGGTCATTAAGCTAGAGTACAGTAGAACTGGGCTAGAGCCTAATAAGAGCAGGAAGAGAGGAGAGAGACCTGTCCCTTTGCCACATGAAGATACAGAAAGAAGGCTCTAGTTTTCTAGGCAAGAAGCAGTTCTCATCTCCTTCATTACACTGGTACATAGATCCCATACCCATGGCCTCCAGAGCCATGAAAAATAATGTCTCTTGTTGAAGTCACCCAATGTGTGGTACATGGTTGTGGCAGCCCAAGCGGACTGAAGAGGCTAGGAGAAGAATGCTGTTTAGGAGTGTCAGAACAGATCTTATATTTGCATGGGTAAGGGTCTGCAGAGAATGACTTAGGAGCTCTGGGGCTTTGATGGATGCTGTTGAGGTGGGAAAACTCTATAAAAGAGTTTCCTTAACACAAATAAGAACAGGTATTTATTGAGTCTTCCTGTTTGCCAGGCCCCACCACTAGCAGGGAGAGCCAGGACAGTCGAGTCTAAGAGTCAGTCTTTCAAGAGAAACATGAATGAACCATTCCTTCAAGAGGCTATGAGGGAACATGCCCACACCTGGATTCACTATGATCAAATAGGAAGTGGTCCTGCTCTCATAGTCCATCTACTTCAGTATCTGAACTCCTTAGCCTTCACCACCTAGATGTTCATCTAGAATTTCTGTAGTACATAGGGCATCCTGGGTGAGCTCCTGTTAGCAGCACTTGCGCGGCAAAGGTATTCAGAGTATTACTGGGATAGACGCGTGGATAAAAATGATAATGTAATGCTGGAATGTGAGACAAAGAGAACTCAGCAGGAGAGCCTATTGGTTGAGTGTGAGGTCAGCGGTCCTTTAGAACCTCGTCATTCATTATTGCCCTAGAGGAGAGGTTGAGAAAGTATCCTAGACAATGCTTATCTTAATTTAGACTTGGGGTTGGGCAAGGATTCTTTGAACAGAAAAGGCCTGAAAACTCATGTGCCTGTGAATTTGGATGAGGAGATGTGTACCTTAAGTTTGAGCACACTGGTAATAAACTCCAAGTCACTAATAATGCATCATTGTTACATTAAGGAAAGAAATCAAAATGTTTTTCCCTTGGTGTCATTTAACCAAGATTGAATACAAATTTGAACTCCCTACTTTATGCTCTATGTTTTCTATCTTCCTGTCTGTGTCCTATATAGGCCTGATTCTGTGCCTGCCTGGAGGCCATCTGGTGAATCTTTCCCTTATGTCTGTGTCTATCCCTGTCTGTCAAATGTGTCCCTCTAAAGGGACTTTGTTCTGTATTTGTTAAACAACACAGAAAGCAAAACATGTGGAAGGAATGAGGGGTAGAATTTTATAAGGGACTAAACCACTGATCTCGACTAAACCAGACTGCAAACACTACTACAAACATCATTGCTTTCGAGCAATATTCCAATGTTATGTGAAACACTTATGATGGCTGTTCATTTCATAAGATTGCTTTCAACCTCTCTTTTTGCTGTTCTCAACAAATGATTATTAGAACACAAATGCATTACTCTACGAACAAGGAATAAGAGCACAGCTGCACATTAGCTATAACATTAGTTATAACAGTTGATTACATGGGAAATCTAAGGCAATTAAGGTTGGCTGTTACACTGCTCTCTTCTAGGCAGGTTGTCGAATCAGACTGAGTACCCAGCAGGACAGCAGTCTTAAGTGATCACAAAGTGTATTATTGACTCTGGCTATGAGTGGTCCAGCAGAATTTCAGTCTTATAATGGAAGAGTTATATTTATCATAATGCATTGCCACAGGGGTGAGACTGAGGGGGTTCCAGTGACCAGACTAGAAGGGCTAAGCATGGAAGATTTGGCCTCATGATGTTTAAGCACATAGATGAGGGAACAATGCTTATTTTCCTTAACTCTTGGCCAGCTCCTCCAAAAGCTACAGCCTCCCCCTCTGCCCACATCTTTTCTTTTTGTTGCCTGCTTTTGTAGCTAAACATGGCAAAATGGATGCATTTCTTCAAAACCAGCAAACAATGTGGATAGTGAGTCAGTTAGATTAGAATGCAGTCTTACAGGAGGGCTGGTGTGCTCCTGTGTGATAGGGTTTTGCCTGCATAAGTTTCTCCTGGGTTTCTGTATGGGTGAAAGAGCTCAGCATGCAAACATTTAGCATGGACATCTCTGACTTAGCAAGTCTAGGCAGGCCTTGCTTCTAAAACATCAACCCTGCTTCTCCAGTATCCCTAACCCAGGAAGTGGCACCCACTATAGTGAGAAATGTCAAAGACGCTTGATTAAAATGAACCCCCTTGTCGCATCATCTCAATCCCTTGTTTCAATCTAGTTCTATTTCCTGGATCCACACTCGCCTCAGGAGGAAGTCTTCTTAGGTAGGACTGACTTAGCCTCTTGTTTATGGTTATTTCTCTACCTGTCCCTAAACACATACTCTCTCTCTCTCTCTCTCTCTCTCTCTCTCTCTCTCTCTCTCTCTCTCTCTCTCCCTTCTTCTCTCCATCCCTCCTTCTGAGTGTGTGTGTGTATGAGTGTGTGTGTGTATGAGTGTGTGTGTGTGTGTGTGTGTGTGTGAGAGAGAGAGAGAGAGAGAGAGAGAGAGAATATAAGGCCCCCAAAACACTGTCTAGTTTATTTTTTTATATAAGTGGTACTTTTATATTTCTACAATCCTTTGTAGCTGTGCCCTGCTTATTCAGAAAGTGTTACCTCCAACAAACCCACCTGACAGACCCTTTAAAGTTTTCTATTCAGCTGCATCTGAAATTCCCTGTTTGATGCCTTCTCTGATGGCTGAGCCTCTCTTGAGTTGCCCACAGAACACATGCATGCTGTTAGTCAAGCTTACCCACTTACCCAAATTGGATGCTTCCTGGATGCAGAATCATGATTAGGCTTTTCTACATGTTCCAGGTCAGAACCAGGCAAGGTGACTGTCGAGTGTTTTCTGATTTGTGATAATTGAGTCAGGGCTAGCCATAGCCCATAACTATCCCAGCAGAATCCACCCAAATCCTGGAAAGGGTGGATGTGTGGAATACAGACCTTCCCACATGTCCAGCACAGGGGGCAGAAGGTGTGGTTGAGAACCCAGAAGTGTTCTCTCACCATACATTGCTGAGAAATCCAATACTTCTCAGAGACCAGGGGTTGAGAGACAAGCTAGATACATTCTAGGATCCAATGAGTGCTGGCAATGTATGTGTAAAAGTGGAAAATCAATCATCCTGTATGTCCAGGGAAAATGCTCAAGAGGGCTGCCCTCCAGAGGTTTTCAGCCCACCATTTCTTTTCTGTCTTTGCCCCATCTCCTGGAAAAAAAGGACTGAAAACGAGAAGTGGTGTGTACACCCTTGATTTCTGCCTCTGGTCCTTAAGAACTCGATAAGTTGGGGACTGAGTGAGTCGTGTGTCTTTGGAAAATTGCCTTCATTTTTCTACATCCCTTAAATCCCAGCATGGTCAATTTAAAGCAAAGACTCTTATTTGATGGGGTATGTTTCTCTTACTGGTTGATGCATAAAACACTTGGCCAGTACAAGCAGGAAGATAGGCAGGACTAGGAAACAAGGAGAATTCTTGGAAAGGTAGGTGGCGAGAGACCATGAGGAGACGACACATAGCAAAGGAGGGAATAACAGGTCCAGACCCTTCTCCAGTAAGATAAGACCATGTAGAAATACTTAGATTAATAAAAATGGGTTAATAAGACAAAGCTAGCCAATAAGAAGCCCTAACCGTTGGCTAATGGTTTAATAATTAATATACATCTGTGTGTTTATTTGGGGCTGAAGTGCAGCAGGACCTGGCAGGACAAGTAAAACCTACAGCAAAAATCATCTGCTGCAATGCAGCACAAACCTGTCTCTCCCATCCATCACTCTAATTAGCAGGGAAGAGAAAGACTTGCCTACTTTCAAGGCATGCATTCTAAAACTAGAAAAAGTCACAGGATAATGGGCCTGACTGAGCCTGGCATGGAAGTCTATCAAAAAACTTGAGAATTCTGAAATAAGATCCTTGGGCCATTTAGTCCTTGTGTATGACTTTTACAGAACAGTAATCATTATGCCAACAATACCAAGAGCAGATACCACTTTTAGTGCCAATTAAAATATGTTCTAGTCCTGTAAGATGCTCCAGGAAAAAAAAAAACCTTGAGATGGTCAGCTGTGATTAATGTGGCTCCAATGGGGACTTTGCTATGTGGCCAAAGAAGAGAAGCTCTAGGAATCTCTAATTTTAAAAAACTAATAATTTATAATAACTTGAAAATGGAATTTGTTTGCACAATATTTCATATTTATTCTCTTCAATAGAATAAATAAGTGAATCTTCAATTGTAAAAGCACCCAACTAGGTGGCTACCACATTATAGATAAGAAAAATGAGGTCGGGTGTGATCACTCCTAAGGTATGTACAAATCCCTACAAATTGAACTCAAATTCCAAGACTCTACATGCTCCAGTGTCTCCTGTCCAAGGCTTTAAGGAAAGCCTGGATCTGCACCCACACAGACAGCTCCATAAAATCTGTGCCTCTCTGTTACTTCCTGGAGGCTGATTTAAGGCCCATACTGCTGGGGACACAAGGAGGGACAGAGAAGAAGATCAAAGAATAAAATAGCATTCTCTGGACACCAAACACTGTGCTGAGCTGAGAACATGGAAATGCAGGTGCCATAGCTTTTATTCTGAGTTCTCACTAGCTAGGAAGAAACAAATGTGTTCAGAAGGCTGTGCAGCTGGATGGTTCTGAATTCCACCAAATACAGGCCATGTGTCAAGTATTGTTCTCAGCATAAGCTTTTCCCTGGAAGAGTATAAACTTGAGTTTCTAGAAGCAGCCACTCTAGTGTTAAAGATTCTACAAGGCTGATTGGCAAATGAGAGATTATGTAATGATGGCAAGCTGCAATGTTACAGTGCAGAGCCAAATCTGCTTGGGCTATTGATAGCTCCTTCAGTAGCCATTGGTTGCCAACCCCTGTTTCTGATGTAATATTTTTGAGATTTTCATGTGAATCCTTTGAGATGCATTAAGTTAATAGACCACTAACTCCCACTAACCCAAAAGCTAAGAATGTCCTCAGAGAGCATCTGAGAACTATAGCAGGGATTTCATTATTCTGCTGTTACCTCCCGATGCTCCTACCAACATATTTGAAAAATACCTTCATTTATGACTCATTTGTTCTGTTACTGTAAAATGTCATTAAACTGTGACCACACTGGAACACTGTATTTAGGGAATCTGAATCCATATTCTGGATCACAGTCACATTTGGCTACAGAATAAAATTCATCCCTTTGAGTTGAGAGCTATATTTTGATGTTGCTCTTTCCCTTCTTAGATTCCCTAGAACCCTTCTATGCCTAGGTCAGCAACAAGCTTTTAACAGCCCCATAAACAAATGCTGGGCAAATGAATAAGGAAATGAGCAATACATCGCTCTATGGCTTCCACATGAGGCCATTTCTTTAATGAGGAACAAGAAATGCCAATGACTCTGCTCACTCTAGTGGGCTATGCCTCTGAGAAATTTTTGGAAATACACTTATTATTTTGGACATATGTCATAAGTGGAAAATTCTCAAGACATTTTCAAATCAGAAGAGTCTGAAGATGCAAAGGGTAGCCACAAATAACTGGGCAGTTGTGATGCCTGGAAAGTAAAGGTTTGGAATGACGATGAGAGGGTTGTTCCTCAATCACTTTGACCTCTTTCTTCCTGTCATACAAGATCCTTAAGGTAGTGAGTGAGCTATTTGTTGAGATACTGTCATAAAAGTGACCTGCGGGACTGGAGAGATGGCTCAGAGGTTAAGATCACTGCTTGCTCTTGCAAAGGTCCTGAGTTCGATTCCCAGCAACCACATGGTGGCTTACAACCATCTATAATGAGATCTTGTGCCCTCTTCTGGCATCCAAGCATACATGTAAGCAGAACACTGTGTACATAATAAATAAATAATTTTAAAATGTGACCTGCAAGGTTCTCTATTCTACCAAGCCCTGGTCATGAACTATATAGTTCATTACATTTTACCTAGCTAACACAAATGTCCATTTATCTAGAAAAAAAATACTCATTGCTTCTCTACACATAGCCATTGTAATTTTGAACTGTGTTATATGTGTATCATTTTGAAAACAATCAGTCCCAGTGTCAATCCAATCAAGATTTTCACTGGATATCTGAGAAGGTTCATGGAGGACCAATAACTAACAAAATAGATAGCCACTTGCACAGAGGACAACCATCTGCTAAATGTATGTAACAGAGCCCAAAAATTGGGCTGGAAAAGCTCACCATCAAAGGCTTTCAAAGAATCAGACCCCTGTACATACCTCATTCCTCCTCTCTCACCAGGACATGACATTTTCTCCTTAAGGAAGAGTAACACAATGGCCAGAAAACACAACACCTATATTCACCAGTTACCCCAAAGCAAGGCTGCTTCACTAAGACAACAAGCTACCACTGATGACAGGTGACACTGGCATCTGTGAGGACCTGGGGACAGTTGGCCTCTGAGCATTATACTGCTATGGAACCTGCCCCTGTGGTGGCCATAGAGATGGGAATCCATAGGATCAGAGGTAAGGAGAAAGGCAAGCTCGAATCTTCAAAACAACAGGGGTCATAAGGCTCATTCAAGATCTTTGGTCTACAGAGGCCTTTCGTGGTCTCTAATAGATCACGGAAGCCCTGTGGGAAGAACCAGTGGGTTGCTATTTAAAGTGTCAGTAACTGAGGAAAGCAAAGAAAGAAAACCAAGAGCTAGGAACAATGCCATTCAGCTTAGGCAAAACCAAATTTTGACAGCTGATATTAGAAGGCTGATCCTCAACTCAAGGGAAAATTGAAATGTTTCTATCAGCTGTCTATACAAAGTATATGTTTGAATATCAGGAACATAACCTTTAAATCAAGAAGTATCAGCAGCTATACTATCTGTTTAATAGAGATATTTGACAGCTACAAAGGGCAAATCCAACAGACATACATCTGTATGCAGGCAATGTCCTAGTTTGAATATGTATAAAACAAAATTTGTTTGACTGAAATAATCCAATCAGTGAAGAATCTATGTCTGGATATATTTATGTAATTGTCTGAGGTCACACACTGAGGAATCTTTTAATATAACTTTCTCAAAGGTTGATAATAGACTCAGCCAACCATAGTCCAGTAATTACACAGAAGATCTAAGCCACACAGCTAACTTGCTTGAAATAAATGTGGCCAGCAGCATACAACTTCATCTTCTCACAAGTGCACTGAAGTCATATGCTGTGTATGAACTACAGAGGGCATCCATTTCATAAGACTGACCCTGACTACCCAGGGTATGTTTAATGGTATCCATGAAAGCATGCTGATTACATAATAGAAAAACTGCAAAGCACATGAAAACAAAACATTTTAAATCTGATAAGATAAAGATTTTAAAATTTTTATTGTTATCTTTGATCTTCTTTTTTTTTTCCTTTGAAGCAAACTTGTATGTATCCCAAGCTGGCCTTGAACTTCTAATTCTCATGCCTTCATCTCCCACATTATCAGTATAACCATTTAAATTTCTATCTCAAATGTCTCCAAAAGAACAGCAAACAGAATAGAAGAAAAATTGAATACGATTAATGACAAAAAAGTGAGAGTAAACAAATTGTAACACAAATAAAACAGCAAAGCTCAACGAAGCCATGAAGATACAGAAAAACTCCTCACACAAGTGGAGGGCAGGAAGCCCTCACTGAGGTCTGGCCTTCTACTCAGGATGCATGCTGCGCCTTTGCCAGCACAGAAATCAGTCACCAAATCTACTCTCTGTGTAGATAGAACAGAATATGGAAGTTCTAACCCTTCCAGGTAAGCAAGGCTATTTATTTTCATACCTGGAGTTGGGTGGGCTGTACTGAATCTGTGGAAGAACATGCTTGGCTACAAAAGAACAAACTGGCACATTGTGACAGCCTGAACACCCTCACCTCTATTGAACTTGGAAGACACCCAAATTCACACACGCCATTCTCTGGCATGGGTATTTTCCCGAGCATGCTGGGGTACTAGCTCTAAAGGGATCTTACCAGCTTGGAGACCTTGAACTTGTGACCTCTTTACCTCACTGTCAAACACCAGCTGTACTGTATGGCTTAGTCTTTCACTGTACCATCATAGGCTAGCCATAAAAGTCCCACAGCTTATAAACTACAAAACACATTAAAACAGCATAAAATAGTTACCTATTATATTTGTTCAACATTTGTGTCCAATGGTGGTCACATCATCCTGTGGAGGGTTGGTTCTCTGTTTCTATCACATGGATTTGGGAATTGAACTTGGATCATCAGAATTGACAACAATCACCTTTAACCACTGAGCCTCATTTTAGCTATTTTTAAATTTGATTGTGCCCATTTCCAGTGTACAATGTGGTTATCTGGTAAATGAGCAATGTGAAATGATGAAGTTAGAGCGACTAGCATTTCCATCTACTAACGCTCCCTAACCTCCAGTGACTACTACCAGTGGATATTTAGTGACACTAGAGTAGACCGGGAAGGATCTCCCTAAGGAGATGCAGACAGTTCTGTTTGTTTTTTAATGGATGCTTTGAAAATGAGCTTTTGTATATTCAGAGTAATAACAAAAGAAAAGGACCAGGAAAAAAATAGAAGGCCAGACCTTGTAGGAAGACTGTGAGGTCTCTCCTCTTGGCAGCACTATGGAGGTCCTTTCTGCTGTTGCAGTTGTGCTCTGCAACTATGGATTATTCCACAGCTGCTTGGTCATCACGGCTGACGCGGCAGCATTCTCTGTGGACTTGCAGCTGCAGCAGCCCAGCCACCTGCCTGCTGCAGGGATAACAGAGGAAAATCTTGGGGATGGGGGGACCCCACTTCAGGAGGGAGGGAATTGCTCCACAGCGGCTGAGAATGGAGCTGATTGCTAACACTGCAGCAGGCTGAGAGCTGAGGTAAGGCTAGGAGCCACCTCATTAACTAAGCCTGTGATTTTCATGGAGGCCATGATGTTCATACTTCATTAATCGATTAACTCATTCACACACTCCTCTTTTACCTTTTGAGTCTGCTTAGGAGCATTTTTGCTTTTTTCAATCCAAAATGGGCTTGTAAGAAGTTTCTGCAGGTATCTGTGATAAGCATTGGTGAGCTGTAAAAGGGCCCTCTGTGGGTTCTGGAAGGAAAGTGCTTATTTGGACTGGCCTTGTTGGGTCTCTTCTGTGAGCTCTTCTTGCCTTTGGCTGCAGCCATCAATGGCTGCAATAGCCAAGCTGAGTTTTCCTAAGATTCATCTGTGTTTGTTGGAGAGACTGACCAGGAAAATAAAGACTGTTCTATTGTCCCCACCTGCCATCGTGCATCCTGTTCACTCGGCACTGAGGACATCCTCAGGGTGGAGCTTCCAGATCTAGCAAAGCAGTAGATGAGCCAGGACAAGATTGCTAACCCACCATCACCTGGGCTGGGGGAGAACAGTCAAGGTTCATCTTCATTATCCACATGCCTAGATTTGGAATCACTTAGGAGACACACCACAGGCACATCTGTGAGGGAATTTCCAGAGAGGTCTAACAGAGTAGGGAAGACCCGCCATCCATTGTCGGGGCCCAGACTGAATAAGAAGAGAAAGGGGAGACAGTGAAAGCAAGCTGAGCACAAGCATTCGCCTCTCTCTGCTTCCTGCCTGTGGACACCATGTGACTAGCTGCCTCCAGCGCCTGCTATGGTGAGGGAATGTACCTTCTGTGAGCCAAATGAGCCATTCCTCCCTTAAATGGATTCTTGTTAGATCTTTTGGTCACAGCAATGAGAAAAGTAGCCAGTTTCAGAATCAGTAACAGAAGCTGGGAGTTGCTCAAGGTCTTGTTTTCGATTTATAGTTCAGACTTCTCCACACCCATGGAGCAATCTTCGAAGGCAAAAAAAGCCTTGCCCACATGTAACCCTAAGTGGCTTAATTTTCCTCTACCCCATGTATAGCTTTAGCTTGATAATAGATAGTAGATCTTTCAAAATAGGTTTTGCTTCTCCATCCATGTGTAGTTTGGCTTGAAGTTTTCTACTCATGCTGTCACTGTCTGGTTTCCATACTAAGATGGTAAAGAAATGCATCCTAATCTATGGAAAGCATTAATTAAAACTGGAGCTATAGCTGACACCTTCTCTAACTTCAGTTGCACATGGTCATCCCCAATCCAAAACATTAAAGAAAAAATTCCAGAAGCAAATAAATGTAAGGCTGTGCAGTTCCAGTCCATCTTGCTCTGGGTGTGCATCACTCCTCAGTGTATTCACTTCTTTTAGTCACCCAGCAAACCTTTCTGTTACCTGTCTGACAATTATGGCATCATGGCTCTTATGTTCAAGGAACCCTTATTTTATATTATAATAGCCCCAAAGAGTTAAAGTAATGATGCAGGCAGATGGGGTCTGATAAAGAGAAACTACGAAAGGTTGCCGTTAAGTGAAGAAAAAAGGAAATTCTTCTATTAAAAGTTTGTTTTTAAAAGTCATACACTAACATTGTTAAAACCTATAGAAATTATTATTGTTGGTCTCATATTATGCTTTATTTAGAAGTCAGTTAAAGGTAAAGGCTGTATATCCTAATTATAGAGATACCAGAATCTTGGTTTTCTAGGAACAGTCTTGTTTTGTACTGATGTTAAAGTTAGATGTTAAAGTTATTTGACAAGTATGTTGATATTGCCCTGCTATGAGTGTCTTAGCATTTGTGTGTATGCTATGCTTCTTTGCATGTATATTTGCACAGGTATGTGAGGCTGCACATGCATGTGTGCACGTGAAAGGCAGAGGGTGATGTCAAGAATCTGCCTCTATTGTTCTTCCACCTGTAGTAGGGTCTCGAAATCAAACCCAGAGCTCATTGATAGTGATGGTCTTGGCAACCAGCTCACTCTGGGACACCATCCATGTCCACTTCTTCAGTAGGTTCCTGGGGATCTGAACTCCAGTCCTTGGCTTTCTATAAAAAATGATTTAACCAGGCTGGAGAGATGGCTCAGAGGTTAAGATCACTGGCTATGCTTCCAGAATTGTTCTAAGTACAATTCCCAGCAACCACATGGCGGCTCACAACCATCTGTAACAAGATCTGGTGTTCTCTTCTGGTGTGCAGGCATACATGCAGGCAGACCACTGTATACATAATAAATAACTCTTTAAAGAAAGGTAAGAAAAAGTGCCTTAACCAGGAGCCATCTTCTCAGCCCTGCATTTATGATACATCCCTCTTTAATTTTGTTTATACTTACCCTCTATTGTTTTGCTTGACAAGCTTATTGTATGTTGTCCAAATTGTTAGTGTTGCAAAGAAACAAAACCCTCTTACATTTCTGCTTAATGGCCTCATATTTATACCTCATGTGTGTTAAAGGGTACATGAAAGAGATATTGTGTCCATTTTCAGGTTTTTTGATACTTTTGTCAACAATTGTTAAAGCTCTCTTTGTTACTAGAGTAAAATTTTTACTCTTAGACACTTGCAAAATATCGACAGTTGTCAATCACAATTTCTTCCTTGAAATCTGAGTGATTATCTTCTTTAGGATATGAAGGAAGCCAGCTGGTGCCCCATTCAGGATGGGCTCCATCTAACTTTCACCCTGATTTCTACAGAGGAAACTTTTAGGGGTGACTCTTGCAGAAGGGTCTTCAACAAAGCTGAGAGGAGAGAGATAGCATGCCTGGACTCCTTCTTCACTCTTCTGTTTGTTATCAGAGCACACCCTACACCCTTGCCCAGCTCCTCTGTTCTCTGTCTCCCCATTGAAGAAATAAATCTCACAAGCTAGGTCTCCCAGCATCAAGGACACATTCTGGATAACCCAGTGGTCCCTCTAGTGACAGGTCCTGAAGGTGATGGGTGAGAGGCCCACTGCTTCCAGCAGGTCAAGAGAAAGTGAGGCCAGAGAGATGAAGTGGGCCACTCTTGAATGAAAAAGTAGCTATTTGGAGACAAAGCCTGAAGCCACCAAGCCACTGGGTTCATGATAGCATAGCACAAGGTCTTGCTGAGGAAGACAAGAGGGGACAAGGCAAGGCCCAGGCCTGTGGCATGGACATCATGATTGTCAGAGCAAATGATTTGGCCGCCATACATCTGAGCTGCCAGCTCAGGTTCTTTCTTTCAGCTCCACAAAAAAGCCTGTGATTTCTGAGCCTCTGCTATCATGCCTGCTCAGCTAATTAAATGAGGCTGCAGTGGACAAATGGCCTGGGAAGGATGTACTTTCCCTGTCAGACCTCAGACATCTTTTTAATAGAGACTTTGGTAATAGTGTAAAACTGACCAAGAAGCTGAGGAAAAGTTTTGAACCACATGGAGGTCAAACATCAGACCAACTGGGAACTATCTGGTGGGAACAGATGTCCAAAGCATGTCCTCAGAGCATTAGAGTCCAGTCAAGTTTTTCTGAAGGCAGAGTGTCAGCTCCACTCTATGCTGTTCTACAAACTCTCAAGATCATTTTATTGAACCATAGCAGTGAAACTTCTTGGATAAAGCTACATTGGCTGCACTAAGGAGGCAGAACCTGGAAAGTGTTGCAATGTGGAATAATGTGCTCCAAGTGATAGACTCCACGAACCCATAATTTGAAAGAGGATTATTTCTAGAGGACAGGAACACTGACCAAGTCCCAGCCCTCCTGGTTCCCTCCTGGTTCCCACACTCACCTACACACACCTGACTTCTAACAATGCATCTTTGCCAAAATGCCTCTGTCCACTCCACATCCTTTAATCCTAACAACTCCTCCAGATGAGAACCTCAAGCACCTTTTACTTGGCCAAATCTTTACAGGAGCTTATGCTACATCATCTCTCACCATGAGGTAAACTGAGGCCCACAGAGGTCAAATGGAGTAGCTGAAGTCCGTCCAGATTTGAGCCAGAAGCCTTAGCATTTGAAACTTGCAAGGCATGTGAGTTACCCCAGGACATTTACCATGCTCATCTTTAGCTAATCACATGCTCGTCTTCCTGTGCGTTCATAAGCCTCTTCTCTTCACTTAATATCTTGGTCAGTTCCCTGTTGGCCTATCCCGGGGGACGATAAATGTTTGGTGCCTCGATGTCATGCATTTGATAGATGCCTGTGATGGTTTTATTGAGTGGATCCAAATGCACTGCCCAAAAGAGGCCTGAAAAACTTTCCTAACTCTGCTGGGTGACCTTGGACATCTCACTTCCTCTCTGTCTCTGTTTTTCTACCAATGATATGACTTTTTAAAACTTTGTGAATGCTCAATTTCCTTCTTTTTACCAAAGGTAAAAAGAACTGTAAAGTGAGAGCCCTTTCCACACTGTAAGTCCAAATCAGATACACATGGAGAGAAAGGATAGGGAACTCTCTGGGCATGAGGATATTGGGCAGTGGGACTGGCTACATAATCCATGAAGCTCAATACAAAAAAGAAGTGCAGGTCCCTTGATAAAGATTTTTCATGCACTTCAAAAATCAATAGCATCAAAGCACTCCATATATCACAGGTTTCTTTAAGCACACATCCCTAAGTGACTACAAAGTTTGCATACCCATGAGTCTGTCCCAGTGAGCAGTAACTATGGTTTAAATCCACTGCACTTTAACTGACTTCCAGGAGAAGCATTCTACTTTTAGCAGCCAGTCCTTCTAAGCACTTGCCACCAGATTTCCAGGAACAGGGCTGGTGATAAACAAGGCTACCTTAGCCCATTAGTTGGTTCACTGCCCTAACTCCTGGGCCACAGAATCATATCACTGTAGTTCAGTAAGGACAACTTACCAATCACTTACTACACGGATGTGTGACATTGGGACAGAACCTGAATTGTCATGTCCGAGAGATGGTCACCACCAGCTTTAGATGGTGGAAGCCAGGGCTACTCTTAAATACCCCTCAGTGCAAAAGCTTCATAGCCACCTTACTGTCTCTAGCTGTGTGTATGTCAAGGTATAGAAAATCTTGATTTAGGGAAACACCCAGTGCATAACTTAATCAAGGCAGGCAACCCCAATCTTCATTGGTTTAACATCCATCATATAGATCGCAGGAGTCTCCCTGCTATGTACGACTGACATGCTGCTTCTACCTTGATAAGTCCAGTCGGCCTCTTGCCATCAATATGTAGTTGATAATGTCGTATTCTGAGGGATCGCACATGTTCTATTTCCCTTCAGTCTGTGAGATGGCAGGAGATGCATTAGGTAAGAAGTAATGCATTGTCATGTGAGTGTAGACATTTACAATCCTGCTTTTTGCTTTAATAAGGACCAAGGTCACCACATTTGTGACCCTTTCAGAGGTACATAAGGTCAAGCAGTTTGAATGCAATGGGGAACAGAACAGGATATGAGATGTTTATACATAGGAAGGAATGTAGGATGGATCCATGCATGAATATACCCATGCATGGGAAGCAACAGAGCTCCAGAACACAACAGTAGTGTTAGTGACCCTAGCATTCCAGGACCTTAGAAACCCCATGAGATCATCTCACTCACTGGAGGTCCCCACCCCTACATATCCAAGGACACCTTAGAACCAGAGTGCTGGTGTAGGAGAAAGGATGGCAGCTGGCCAGTTGGTCTCATATGTGCCACACCCCAGCCCCATAGGCTACATTTCAGTGGCTAGAGGCACAGCCCAGTTTCCAGGGAAAGGTGAAGCCATGAGTATAGATGAGGACCTTGGGACAGCTGTACATAATGAATGAGTGCAGCTGACCCAGCAGAGAGCCCTGAAGATGCAGATCCTTTGAGGAAGAAGGGGAATGACAAGCTCATTCAAGAAAAAATTTCCTCAAGAGCATTAGAGTGACCAAGAGATTACAGCACAAAGAGAACCAGCACAGAAGGGAGGATCAAAGCCTGAGCAAAGATCAGTGCACAGGTGGTGAGGGCTCCTGGGAGATGAGGACTAAAAGTGCTTCCAAACATGAGCACTGGTGTTTTGTTCTTATCACAACCTAAGACAGTGAATGGGTTTAGAGAAGCAATAGAGACCAGAAAAGCCCCAGAAACCCAATTGGCCATCTCTCTGGCTCTGTGATGGTTAATAAGATCTGAGAAGCCTGACTAATGCAAAGCCCTATCAGTGTTCTACAACAACTGCATGTAGGGCCCCAAATGAATATATGTACCTCCCTGGTCTCTCATTTTACTGTGTATGGAATAGGTGTGCGAACTACTGATGGCTTACAAGGTTCTGTGATTCTGGTGGGGGAGGGGAGAAGTGACAGCATTCTTTGAACTGTTGGTGCTTTGAACTCACAGAGTGAGGCTAATGGAGAGACTTTGTGATAAATTGCTGGTAACAGATGTGAACTAGGGACTTTGATAGGCACCCACTTTCATCAGTGCCACCATAGACATCACAAAGCCCATGTCATTGCCCAAACTGATGAAAGGGGCTTTGAAGTGTCCAGAAATCTAAGTGCAAGAGCATAATTTTGAAAGCTCTTGGTTATACTGCTCCCAACCCAGAACTACCCTGAGCAGCCAGGACCTGAATTCACTTATTCTTCAAGCCCTCTGGAAACTGCCAACCTGCAGAGACAGGACTAAAGCTCGCCCACCATTTATCTCCTACCCAGTGAGCCGCATAGGTCATAGCATATGGGATAAGGGCTGGAATTTTAAAAATATGCAAATAAGGAACAAAGAGGAGGAGAGTCATCACTGAGAGAACAGGAAACAGTGTGTGGTGTGGAAAGCAACTGGCAGAAGTTTGAGTGAACAAGGGACTAGACAGGTACGAAGCAGAAAGAGAAGCTATTTAGTTTATGTCTAGACAAGAGAGTAAACAAGAATGTGAACTGGAGCTGATTGGATGACTCCCTGAGTAAACGGGCTTGCTGCCAAGCCTTGTGACCTGAGTTCCATTCCTAGGACCCAGTTCATACCTGTGCACATAGTAACTAAATAGAAGCCAAGCTAAAATTGAAAATGAGACAATAAAAGCACAGGTTGCAAACAACACAGAGACAGTGGCTGAGCATCTGTGTGCCTTCTGGCTCATCTTGGGGAAAGTTGTGTGCTGGATGCTTTCTGCTCATCACTGCACAGCAGCTCCACAACGGGTGACCATGTGGTCTCTGAATATCCTAGTCCAAGATCCACCGCCTATAAGAGGGTGTCCTTGGGAAGCCTGGGGAACTTCTTTAGGCCTCTGGGGCCTTATCTGTCCAATAAAAGGTGCGTGCTCATTCAGGGAACTCTGTGAAAGGTAGATGATGGGAGTCCCACCCACACCCAGCAATGATCCTAACGGGTCCTATAGTCATGTCATCCTGTACTGCCAGGTAGCCTAGGACTGAGGTCAGTGGTTCCTGCTACCCTGGAACAGTGAGGAGCATGGGAATGCAAGAAGCCAAGAATGCAGAAAAGCACTCCTTTTCTTCAAGTTGGATCAGTGTGGTAGCCTTAAAATGGTGCAGAATCCCAGATCATCCTTGTCCTTTCCCAGCCTCTATTTTTACCTTGTCTCACTTGGTCTTGTTCATGGGATTCTGCCTCTTGCTGCAGTGACAAACTTGAGGCAATCAGAGAAAGATGGATAAGCCCTGCTGGAAGGCACCTGGAAGCTGGAATGTATCTTCCTCACTGGGGCTCTGGAGCACACACCTCAACCTATCTCCAGGCCAGTGCCTAAGCACCACATGAGAGAGAAAAATAATTTTATGCAGAGTACACTGTTATTTGGAAAGCACTTTTGGCATTCTTACTCCTAATGGATCAGTTTTCATTTTTCGTTTTGAAGAAATGATTCAAAATCTTTTGAAAAATTATTCACCAAATTTGTGTATAAAAGGAATATTTTGAATATAAACCCACACTGGGCATCTGCCCTTAGAATCCAGTGCTTGGGTGAAATATGGCCTTGGACTTGGAAACACATAGCTACAAACTCAAGAATGGAAGTAAAGGCGCTGAAATCAACCCCTTTGTCCTTTACTTTCTGTGCATCTTTGCCAACTTTATGTCATTTAACCCCCACAACAAGCATGCAGGGAAAAGAGCAATAGAAAGTTGTTGCTTCTACAAGGAGTCCAGGGTCTAGAAAGGTTATAGGATATTGCTGTGGACTCCCAGCCATGGTAAATTCCACTAAAACAGAAAGAACCAGAGCCAGAAAGCAAGTGTGCTCTTAATAGAAGTAGATGCTTGACAGGCACCCCAAGGGAGAAAATAAAAAGCAGTGTAGGGATTTGAAGGCCTCAGTTTTGCTTCCAAGAAAGGCAGACCCCACTCATGCAAAGAAGATTTGTCTGTGGCAAATTCAGATGTACAGTGGACCCAACTGTTTAGATAGGATAACAAAAATGCCATTGCAAGGCCTTTGACAAGGTAAAGGACTCAGGAAAAAAATTAAAAGGACCAAAACATATAATGAAGTAGATTTTCCATCTTTTTTTGTATTTTATTAGTCCTTTTAAAATTTCATGCAATGCATTTTAATATTCACCCCAGCTGCTCTCTGATCCATCCTGTCCTTTCTCCTACTGCAGGCAAATATGTGGATGAGAACTAATTTGACACAAGAGCTATAGTTAGAAGCCTTCATAGTAACCCCAAGCTCTGTCTCCAGCTCATCTAGAGCAGGCAGGCTTTCCACTACTCCATACCTTGCTGCAGTTACCATTTAGTCCCCTCAGTGTTCATGAGTGACTGTCCCCATGTTCTGGACTTAGGATAGCTTTCCCTCTACCTAAGGGCATTTGGAGATAGGATAAAATAACAACATACCACAGCTTTAAACCCTCAACTTTCCACCTATTCATGAGGATATATCACCAAGCTGGTAGCCACAGTTAACCCCAAACCATGAAGGAATTAATTTGCATTTTCTAAAGAGACTAAATTGACATATTCTGTCCTATAAGCATTGAAAGTGGCTGCAAGTCTGAGTTTCTAATCCTTAAGTGTGGTTTGTTGTTACTTACAACCTCGTAGTCTTCTTCAGAACAGCTATGTGGAGAGAAGCCTGCCTTGAACACACAGAGTCCTGTGAGATACAGCCTTGGCCCTGCCACATTGGTGCTTTTCACAAGTGGTGGATATGTACATTTAGTATATCCCATACTTCCATGGTGGATCTTACCACACAAGTTCAAGACTTAGTGATTTAGCAAGAACCTTACTGATATAGCCATCTTTACAGTCATTGTGCACAACGATCCCCACTTCTACCTGTTGCAAAAGCCATCAGCAACTGGAAAAGTGCTACTGTCCCCTGTGAACTCATGTTTTGATGGCATGGTACTCAATGAGACATATTTGGGGAGCTCATGGAAAGTTTGAGAGGCAGGACTTAGATGGAGGAAACAGGTTATTAGAGTAAGGGCACATGTTTGAAGTTTATACCAGGTCCCCAGTCCCTCCCTTTCTCTTTTTCTGTTGGCTAAGAGTTGAACAACCTCTGCCACAGACTCTTGGTCTGCCCATGTGGGCAGGGCTAAACCTTTGGAAACCAGGAATCCAAATATATCTTTCCTCCATAAGATGTTTCTGGCAGGCATTTGTCACAGTGGCAGAAAAAGGAGCTAGCATATATTTTTTTTTTTTACCAGCATGAGAGACTGCCATGCTGTGATGGAAGCTGAGTGGTTGGTACAGGAGCAGTGGCTGACACAGGAAGGCCCTCACACAAGGCTCTTGAGCCAGGCCAGACTCTGGTCCTGGAAGGTGGTTCTGTGACCTTTAGAACTGGACAACTTCCCAGTGCCCCTCTTTCCTCATCTTGGAATAGGAATTATGATCCCAAACTCATCTTATTAGGGTAGTGTAAGAAATAAACAACAGATGTTGATGAAACCCAGAAGGTCTGGTGCCTAGTTCAATTAAAATCTTCAAGGTTGGTTTGTTTTAAAATTTTAGTGTGTATGTCTATGCTGATAACAGAAAATAGACTAGAGGAAGAGGGGGAAAGACAAAATGAAGAAGATAGGGAAGGGTATAGTCAAAGAACATGATACACTTGAATTTGTGTGTTCATCACAACAGTTAACAATGAATAAATCTCAATGAAAAACTTAAAAATTAGAAACAGGTTTGAACAGAGAGACATGGATTCATGCTGCTGGTTCAAAGAGGTGTCTGTCAAGCACCTTAGAGGTCTGGAGCACAGACCTTCAGGATGTTTTTGTTGGAAGCCAGGGATCCAGCTGGACTGCATGGTCCTGCCAGGCCACTCAGTGAAAAGTGGTGAGTTTTAGAGGCATCCTTGAATTGCGTTAAGACCTCTGGATGTGGGGACAGAGAACCGAGTTTACAAATTGAAAGTTATGTTGACTTCCCACTGTATTCTGTAAAGGTGCATTAACCTTCCTTGTTCCCACAATTGCACTGTAGATTCAGGGTGACAAGGGATCCCAAAGGCTGAGTGTCTTGCCCAGGATATAGTGACATGTCCAATGAATATTTGTTGTTAGTATCCAAACCATTGATTTTGGCTGATCATGGAGGCACCTCAAAAGGGGTTCTAATGAGTTCTTGTATCCCAAAACAGAATGGAGTAGAAACAACACAGTTACATCAAAAGCTGGGTCAGCTTAAAAGGAAAAGTTCATTTCCAAGGGAGGAAGCAGCTGGAGAAGAGAGTTCAGTAGCTCAGTGGACCCACAGCATAAAGGATCAGGACTTGTAAGTCATGGAGCATGGGCTTATGATCTTGTCTTAGTTAGAGTTTTATTGCTGAGAAGAGGCACCATGACCACAGCAACTCTTACAAACAAAAGCATTTAATTGGGGACTACTTACAGTTTCAGAGGTTCAGTCCATTACCATCACAGCAAGGATGATGGTGGCACACAGGCAGACATGGTACTGGAGAAGGAGCCAAGAGTACTACATCTGGATCCTCAGATAGGAAGAAGAGAGAGCCAATGGGCTTGGCTTGGGCTTTAGAAAACCTCAAAGCCCACTTCTAGTGACACCTTTCCTCCAACAAGGCCATACCTCCTAATCCTTTCAAATAGTGCCATCCCATGGTGACCAAACATTCAAATCTATAAGCCTATGGGGCCATCATTTTATTATTCAAATCACCACAGAGCTCATATATACATCACAAGCTTTTGGCTCATTTGTATACATGGGCATTTTTCCCACGTGGTTGTTTATTTATGGTTTTACCTGTAATCTCTTTTATCTTTTTATGTGTAAGGATGTGTATAGAAGAGGAACACACATTTTGTATGCATGTGTATGGGGTCCAGAAGTCAAAATCAGGTATCATTACCAGGAGACATCTGCTTGGTTCTTATGAGACAGGATCTCTCACTGGCTCGGGGCTCAACAGTCCAACTAGACTGGCAGGCCCCTGGGATCCACACATCCCCTCCTTCCCAGCAGTGGGATTGGATTACAAATGTTCAGCGCCATGCCTATTTTGTAATCTAGGCCCTTGGGCAAACTCAGATCCTCTTGCTTGTGTAGTGGATCTAATACATCCATCTCCCCAGGCCACAATGTAGGACTTCATTATGGAATATCTCATTAGCATCATAAATGTACACTCAGGGTTGTGCACATCAGTATTGCAAATCTTTATAGGTCAGCTTCAGGCACTTGGAGTGCCTCTGTGCCAGCACCAGTGTCTGAATGTGTCTGCCTCCTTGAAAAGGAGGAGGTGTACGTGCTCTAGCCTTCCTTTTTGCCATTTTTATATAGACACTAATTTTGTCAGGCTTTACACAAGACTTTCTGTATCTTACTCTGCACCCCATTCTTCTCCCTCATCACTAACAGTAAGTTCTTTGTTAACACGGTGCTAGTTGTCTCTAAAAATATATTACCATACAAAATCCCTAAAGTAGCCATGGGAAAAAAAATAACCCTGGAAGGTTAAAAAACTGGCATTTCCCAGTGTAAAACTGCAGCACTCGAAAGGAAAGTGGCAAAAGACAAATGAATGGAATGAAGGGAGCGGTGATGTGGTGGATAATTTGTTATTTGAGGCTGTGAAGGTAAAAGGAAAAGCTATCTAACAACTGATAGGAAATATAGGATGACACAGGAACGAAATCAACTCTGCCTCAAGTGACACTACTGAGTTAGCGCAAGCCAAATGCTAAATGCTTCTAAAGGACACAGACTTTAAGACAATAAAAACAACTTTAAATAGAACACATAGATCCAAAGCATGAATTGAAGTGCATTAAAACTATTAACTTATCAAACACAGCATTAATATAATCAGGTCAATAACATACTGAGAAAAATACTCAAAATGTATCTTCCAAAGAACTTGAAAACAAAATATATAAAGAGCTCCTCCAAATCACTAACAAAATAAAAGACCCCACTTAAAAACGAGCAGAACACTTGAACAGACACTTGATAAAACAACAGATAAAAAATGTCAAATAAGCATATGAAAGGCTCAAAACATTAAGTCTAGTTGTCATGGAAACACAAATTGAAATCACAATGGAAGGCAAGCATCATGATACTCAGGAGACTGAAACTGAAGAATAAACAGAAATTTTAAAGCAGCCTGAGCCATACAGTGAGTACTAGGACAGTTTGCAACCTGTCTTAAAAAGTAAAATAAAATAAAACTGCAGAAGACTTGAGTGCTTGTGAGTGCCCGTATCCAGTGTGTTCTGACTACACTATTCTGACAGTCCCTCCCCCACAAAGTCCCCATGAGGGACTTCAGCACCCCAGGATTCAGCTGGGATTGAGCCACACATGCCCCTTTCCTAACAATGCATTTTATGACTTGGAACCGTCGCATACCTGCTTCAAATAGTGAAATGCATTACTTCTCCATAACTAGTTGTTAGGAACTGCCCCTTTGTTCACTTTCCATTCAGACAAACCTGTCTGGGAACAGGAGACAGGGAGTTGATCTGGCCTAAACTTGTTTTGAACCTGTTTACAATATGGCAAATTGCCCTTACCATGAACTTTTAGAGGGAAATTCCTGTTTACAATCTATGCCTGTGCATAATTGGGTGTGTGCACAATTAAAATCAGATGCGTTATGAGAAAGGACATGCACAATCAACAAGAGTTTTCATAACCTAAGCCTGTTAGTCAAAACAGAGAACTATCCACATCCATGCTAGGCCCCATTGTAACTCACTCTCCTCCTCCTAATCCCTTAAAAGGAAGCCCCAAACAACAATGGCACACTGGAGTACTCCAGATCAGGGAGTTTGCTGCTCACTTGCAAGGTATCTGAGCTATACTGTCACTTTGTCCCTGTAAAAACTCCTGATCACCTAACAGTCTGTGTATGTCTTCAATTATTTGAACGATGTACTAAGACCATGGAAATGCCTGGTCCATGCTGGGGCTACTGGTAACAGAAGCCCCTATTAATTCTTGTTTTACAAATCAAGAAACCAACTGAAAAGGGCTAAATTCCAGGCTTAGCATCACATGACTAGCATGTGATAGAGCCATAATTTAATAGGAATTTTATCCACTGAGTCCCTTTCTTCACTGCCCTCCATTGCAACTCAGTGAGATGCCCATGGTCTGAGTGAGAACACAGTCTGTATGGCCAAGTCACTTCTCAAATCATGTTTACAATGTAGAAAGCAAAAGACAACAGCTCCTATGGAGCATTACACTTGGAAGAACTAGCCCTAATGACAGGCTGTGGGAGTACAACTGACCTTGGTAGGCACAGTTTTGTTTGGCCATTCCAGCTTGTCCCTGGCAGTAGTTTCAACCCTACCAGCTGACAAGGAATCAGGATACAGAGAGATCTAGACATACCAAAAATACCTCAAGGGTTTGCGGATTCATTTCAGAACATCTCTTATTGTAGCGCTGAAATTAATTAGAAATATTTTTCAAACTCTAGAAGTATATGGATGTGACAGCCTTTCTCCAAAGTTGCAGAACTTATAAATATGATTCCATAGCTGCCAACTCCCCATCTTCCCCACAGAGAGGCCCTGCCTTGCTGACAAGTGCCTGGTGCCTCTCTCAGTAGCAGATGTGATGTAAATCGATTTCCTCCCAGGCCTGACATGACTATTGCCATCAGGAGCTAAGATCATTGTGGTCCATGAGGTCATGTCAATGAAATAAGCACAATGACTTCACTGTGAGAACGATTTCTGGGGTGACATGATGGCATAATGAGCCTTCTCTTATAGGTGGAAGGGTAGGTTAAAACCCTTCCTGAGATTCAATCCACTGGTCCCTCATACACCTAGATGCTGGTGATCTTGGGTTCTATATGTTATGATATGGGGTAGGTTAACTGTGTGGAACCCCAATGGTGTAACTTTCCTGCATCTTCACCCATCCCTGCTGGAATGGGATTTGACATCAGTGCAGTTGTCTTTGAGTCATCAATGCTACTCTAAGTAACCTCTCATCCAAGCTTCTGGAATGAACCCTGAAAAACTTACTGGTTCATCAGGATGGACTTGGATGAAACTGTGCTTTGCTCTCTTGGTGCTTAATGTGAAATGAATAGATGTTTCCTTACATATCCCAGGAAAAGTCACATAAGGAGTGCTATGGGCTAAGCCACAAGACTGCATGAACTCATCCACACTTGATAGTGTATCATATCATAGGAGGTGGCAGAGGTAAGGCTGACAAGTAACCATGTATTTATCTACAAAGGGGTGACAGCCCAATCTGGTGGGGAAGGATAATTACATCTATAAATCTAAAACACTGTCTACAAAGTGCTAAGTGCTACCCAGACAAAAACAAGGAGCCAAAGTGATCTGTCATTGCCCTCCAGGGTCAGACCAGTTGAGTCAACAGCAGACTTGATGACATGCAAGTGAGTGAGTATGTTAAAGACAGAGCATCCTGGATCAGGAAAAGCCAAGGCCTGAGACTCATGATTGGATGAAGGGGGTATAGGGGGAGGGGGGAGCAGAATCCACAGTAAAGGGCACATCTGCCCAGAAAGATGGGCATCATTCCACAGCCTGGTTCTTCAGCTGCCACCAGAAGGCTTAGCATAAGGAATGAAACAGAAGGTGGCTTTTGGAACAAGGACCAGTAAGATGAGAGGCCACAGTACTGCTAGGTTCTGGGACTCCATCCTAAATTCATGGGAAGACCATGGAGGCCTTGAGCAAGGGTGGCTATGAGGTACACTCTGCACCTGCCTCTCAGGACAGGATGTTTGTTGACTGTAGATGAATGTATAAATAACCAAAGCAACAAAAGACAGTGGGAAATGGACACTGAATTGGCTAGAGTGGTCCTCTTGCTGAGATGGGATTTCAAAATGATCCTGCTTTTCCCAGTACTCATGTCTGCATCTTACCTATATTTTGCAGTAGGACATTTTGTTTTTCCTAAGAGGAAAGTCAAGTGCACTCTGTTTTCATTTTTTTAAACAAAATCTCTGCTGACAATGCCTTCTTAGACCATAAGAATAAATCTCAGAGGGAATTGGCCTCATGTGACCCAGATAGGGACTGACATGCTTTAAACCAAAATAGCAAGGTTTTCTGATGATACAATGTAATTCTTAAGGTGTCCTTGACATTGTGAAAGGCTTTAGCAGGCCCTGGGAGGGGAAACAATATAGAACTACAAGGCTGCAAGGGACTGTTCCTTTCCAACAATTGAATTCATGTATTTTACCATAATGGGAAATACTCTGAGAAGCAGGGATTTCAAGGCAGCCTCCTCCCCCAAATCAACAGTATTTCTGAACACTGATTACAACCACACATACACAGGAAAATCTGAAAAAGGCTTGATTACGAGCAAGTTGATCATTAAAAAAAATATGAGAGAAACTAACTCAAAACACAAAGAAAACACAAATGAAGATTTTGTGTTTACATGTATTTGCATATATATGTGTGTACTTACATATATACAGCTGTATATAAACATGTATTTTATGTATCTCCTATAATGGAGACTTGGATGGTTTTCTCTCAGGATCTTCCAGTGGACTGACAACTGTAAGTTCTTCATGTTACAGGCATAGAAGAAGATCAGTTCTTTTCACCATTAATCATACATTTACAGTCATTCCAGAACAAATCCTTGCACCTACATATGAGGGTCAGCAGTGGATATAAGGTGTCTTCCTCAGTGTCCTTCTATCTTACTGAGACAGGATCTCTTACTGGACCTAGATCTCACCTATTCAGCTAGACTGGTTGATCAGTGAGTCCACAAATGCCCCTTCCAACTCTGAGATTATAAGTACACAGTGCAGCATGTGCCTTTCCAAAAATAAATGGGCAAGCACATTACCAACTGAGCCCTCTCCATACATCCTTGTTTTTTTCTCTTAAATTAATTTTATTGATAAATAATGTGCAGTAAGTGTGCCTTGTGCCAAGTTCACAGGTGTAAGAGTTTTGACATACATCTCTCTTAGGATGGTCAACACCCCAGTCAAGACTTCTGTTGCCTGCAGACAGTAAATGGCAGCTCTAGCTATGATGTTGAATTGTCTGTGTTCTTCTCTCGCTGCTTGCTCCCTCTCATATCCAACACAGCCGTTTTTTGCCTCAAGTGTTTGCATTTATTTTAAACAATGGATCTCCTTTCTATCCAATAGGATCACAGTTCCATGTGGGGTCATTTTCTTCTGCCAGAAGAGCATCCTTTGGTGTCTAGCAAAGATGTGCTGGTGAGCTGGTGGTAAATTATCTCTCTGCAAAGTTCTTTCATTCACCTTCAGTGTTTACTTTTACTGGCTGTATTTGCTTCCTTTCAGTTTCCTATACACACGTGACTTACTACACACTGGATGCAAATCCTTCCTTCTGCCATGTCCACCATGATGCTAGAACACTGGATGTTCATGCTCACATTATTGCCTTTGTGTTTCTGTCATTTTAGTCCACAGTAGACCAAAACCCCGAATCGTAATTACTTTGCACCCAGTGGAAGAACAGAGAGAGATGTGAGACTAGACATGGGACGCAATGAGAATGGGGACAGTGATCCTTTTATTCTAAAAGAAGGCAAAGGGGGAAGATTAAGGAACAGGAACAAATAGTGACCAGACAGGTCCCAAAGGGAATAGCTAGAGAGAGACAGACAGGACCCCAAGCACCACTATAATATTTAATTCAGATGGACAAAACAATTCACTTGCAGACCACCAGAGCTGGTATTAAAACAAACCCAATTCCATTTTGCTCACCTTCATTAAAAATGCAGAAATATAATAAGTACAAGAGTATCATGAAAATACCAACCCCCCAAAATGGGCTCAGCTACACTACTATCAATAAAAATCATATATTAAAAATACACAGGGCTGGAGAGCTGGCTTGGTGGTTAAGAACATGCATTGCTCTTGCAGAAGACCCAGGTTCAATTCCCAGAACTCACATCGTCTATTCACAAATGCCTGTATAGTCAAGGAACAATGACCAAGTGTTACAGAATTAGTACCAAAAAATGGTACTCCAGTTTTATAGATTGCACATAGGAGACACATTGGGAAAGCTATTTATGAAATAATATGATCAAAAGTATAAAATTTCAAAGCACTGTGATTCTGGGCAAAGGTCTGTGGCTGACAACTGTGGCTCTGAAAGTAGCTGTGTATTAGAATTACCTGGCAAGTAACTAAAACAAATAGAAGCAAACAAAACACAAAACAAGCTGATGAACTCAGATGCCTGGAGTAGAGCCTGTATGCATATAAAATTTTAAACCCAACCCTTAGTGCTCAGCACAGTTCAGAAACATTGCCAAGGCTTTTTATTTTTGTTTTGTTGTTGTTGCACTGAGTTAAGTTTTTGCTTTAAAATGTTTATAAAGAGGCCCTTTCATAGGAAGACAAAATGTGCTTGTACTACCGGTGAAAGAAAAAGTAGAAAATATGCAAACATCTATGAACAGATGAATTAACAATGAATTTGAAAAAAAATCATTGTTGAAAAGCCAGAAAACATTTAAAATTAAATGAAGCTGTGACAAGATGTATTTGCATGGTGAAATCTCATAGAGTGGAAATTGTTCTCTGCAAGTGCAGCATGATACCCATATGTATTCAGTTTAGACAGATGCAAGAGGAACTGAAGTCATCAGAGTAGTTCTGCATCTGCTTCAGAGAGCAGCATCTCTACCAGCAAGAATGGCCTTGGAGATTGCTGTGTACCTTGCTTTCTTCTTGTCTATTTGAGATGCTCTTATTGACTGCCTTGCAAGATTGTATAGGAGTAGAAAATACTGATGGAGATGCATGGAGAGCCTGTGGCACAACACACTGGTAACTTGTAGCTGTCTGCTGTTACCATTGCTACATTACAGGCTTTCGGCCTTTCTGTAAAGTTCTGTTACTTGAGAGTCCTCTGTAGCAACAAACTGTAAGATACTAGGACTCAATAGAGCTGATGGGGGGGGGATTTGGACATTTTCTGTAATGTTTTCATTCCATTCATCCCTGCTGTGGCAGGCCCAGGGAACATGGTCATGAGCTCTTCGTGGGGACACTACCTATATTCTTTTGCCTTTCACGTCACTGACACCAAATATCTGACAAGAAGCAACATAATGGAGAAAGGATAGCTTGGGTTTCAGTTTAAGAGGGGATACAGTCTGTCAGGTGAGGAAGGCACAGTGGCAGGAGCATCATTGCAGCCACACCCAGGAAGCAGAGAGAGATGAAGGCTGGTTTCAGCTCACTTCCCCCTTTTATCCAGTCAAGGATGCCCAAACCATGGAACAGCAGTCCACATCAGCCCACATAAAAGACTTCTGGACCTGCCTTCGCAGACCTGCCTTAGACATGTTTTCATTGTGATTTTAAAGCCAGTGAAGTTGACAATGAAGATGAACAATCGCACTACATAACCTGACCATCTGCTTCCTGGTCAATGCTGTTGTCATCCTAAGAGGTTCAATGCAAAAGGAGCAGCATCCAGCTATCCAAAAGTCATTTTGTCACCAGTCTATCAAAGCTGATGTAATAAAATACACTACCATATAGATTGGAATGATCTCTGTTCTTACTATGGAAACACCGACTTCTAAGGGCCTTTGTGATTCCTGAATGTCATTGTGCTGGCTTATATTTTGATTTTTCTCATCTCTCTTTCATTGACTTATAACCAGAAATCTCAATGGCACAAATCATTGTAGCCATTTCCTACCTTAATCCCCAATGGGAATTGATGTGAGTTCAAATACCTGGCTCTAATACTCTCTCTCTCTCTCTCTCTCTCTCTCTCTCTCTCTCTCTCTCTCTCTCTCTCTCTCACACACACACACACACACACACACACACACACACACACACACACACACTTTGTATTCCCCCCATCTCTGGCTTCATTCCCAACATCATATCTGCCTGGCATTGACAAGCTAGCTGGCTCTCTTTTCCAGATTATTCTATGATTCTGCTGTTCTTCCTTGAGGTCCCTACTTGGACAGGGCCTCCCAACCCACAAACTACTCCTTTGTGACTCTCTGCTAGCCTGGGATTATTTTCCCCTAGCTCTGACCCAGGCCAGCTTTCAACATGCACAAGATAGAAAGTGAGGACATGGCTGGAGACTCCCATCTGGTCCTTGCAAATCTAAGAGGCTTATTCTCACAAATACTGCACTGAAGTATCCCAATATCCTGCACCTAAGAATGGTGAAAGTGAAAGACAAGGTGGAATCAAGAATTTTCAGGTTCCTCAGAATCTCGTATCAGACAGTAGAGGGAGAGTCCAATATTCTGTCAATTTTGTCTTCTCTTTGATCCAGCCCTTTATCTCTCAAGAAATGGGGACCATTGGGCAGTCTGGCTCACACAGTTAAGCTCCAAATACACCTTCCATAATCTGTATTCAGAACATCTTGGGCACAGAGTATGTAGCAACCAAGGAGAACAGACCCTCATGCAATCCGTATAGAAGGATTTCTGCTGTTCTTGCTTTAGACAGAGTTTTTTTATAGACCTGAGTCTGCTACTCAGTGCCGTGATCAGTGCCGTCCCTACCCAAAGATGCAGGGAATTGTTCATACCTCCAAATGAGCTGGGTGCCCGTTTTAGAATGTCCTGCCTGATTCAAACTGGAACCTCAAAGTCATTGGAAGGCCAATTTGTGTGGTGAGGATGGACAGGGCAGTGTGAGATGTCAAGGAGATGTGGGAGGCTTTAAGACAGGGCCCCTGTATTGCTGGGCTGGTGTCACAGCAATTTGTCTTTTCTGAGCTTGGTTCCTCTGAACTAGTTACGTAACTGTCCCTGAATGCACAGAAGGTGTTTTAGGTGAGAGCTTACATTAGGCAGTGATTAGATCAGGGCCAGGCCCTGATTAAACCCCTGAGAGGCATTTGGTAGCTGCAGTGGCAATTGCCTTCAAAGGACTCACTTGTCCTGCCACAAAATCCTAGAGGCTTATACTAGAATCAGGAACTAACATCCAGATTAAATATCTCCTTGAAAGTGGACTCTGAGCTGTGCACTTCATATTTCACCAGCGTCCAGAGGAAGGACAAGAGGAGTGGGTACCACTGTCACTAAGAACAGCTCCTGAGAAGTGGAGGTCAAGCCAAGGGGAGCCCAGGGACTCAGGGATTTAGCAGGACAGACTTTTCCAAAGGCTGCCATCTCACTGCAGTTGTGGAAAGACATGGCAAGCATGGGTGCTTAAGCCCACCCTTGGAAGGACAGCCAGACAGTGCTGTAATTACAGCGTGGTTGGGCTCTTCATTCTCAGACACTGCCTTCACACCCAGGTGCTCACTTTTTTGTGCCATTTCCAAAGAGCTTGTTAGAAGCCTGCCTGGAATGCTAACTAGGCTTTGTCCACATAGAACCAGATTTCCAATCTAATTGGAGTTTGCTAACAATGCAGGCAGCTATAGTCTCAGCTCAGACACCACACGATTTCAGCCCGTCCCTGCCCACCTTGTACCCACATTTTATTCCACAATAATTAAGCTCTGGTGTCCTTGATGTAGGGCTCTGTCCAGGGGCTCCTTCTGCTTCTCCACTTACCTCCTCTTGTGTTCTGAAGACCGATCCAAAGGTCAATCCAGGCAGCTTTGCTGGAAAAAAAAAATAAACTTGTAAGTGCGTGATGAGGGACTGGGGAAATGGCTCATTGGATAAAGGGTTTTCTTCACAACCCTGACAACCTACATTTCGATGTGCAAATTCTAAGGGCAGAAGCACACACATGTAATCTCAGCACTGGTGATGAGACAGAGATAAGAGAATCACTGGGGACTCACCGGCCAGTAGCAGAAACAGTGAGCTCTGAGTCCAGACCTTGTCTCAACAAACCAAGGTGGAACATAAAAAGGAAGCTACCAGCATCAATCCCTGGCCTCCTGCTTCTACAGGCAAAGCTGCTAGTACACATGTGAGAGCACACACACACACACACACACACACACACACACACACACACACACACACACACACACACACACACGGAGAGAGAGAGAGAGACAGAGACAGAGACAGAGACAGAGAGGGAAAGAGAGAGAAACAAAGGGAATTTATAGCATGAAAGTTGACACATGGGGCTGGAGCTGGAGCTCAGTTGGAGTATCAGCCAAGAACATAGGAGGATCTGGGGTTGATCCCCACTATCACATAAACAAAAATGGGGGCACATAGGTCAGTAATGTCGGAACTCCAGAGATGAAGGCAGTGGAATTGGAAATCCAAGATCAGCCTTAGACACAGCCAGTTTATCACCAACCTAGGCTACATGAAATGGTCTCTCAAAACAAAACAAAAAAATTATGTCTTTGCTCTTTCTTCTATCTTTCTTTTCAAAGGAAAAGAAAACTGAGCCTAGGAACAACACAAGTTGTTTCTCAAGAAATCCACCACATATTAAAATATGCTAACTAAACATTATGAATTATTAATAGAAAGAACACCATCTTATTGCTTCAGCATGTAACTATTACTGTGCAATCCACTAGAACATTTTAAAACAAGGTTTATTTATTTTTATTTGATGCATATGGATGTTTCGCCTGCATGTATTTCTGTGCACCATATGTGGTCATGCCCCTGGAGACCAGAAGAGGGCATTGAATCCCCTGGGAGTAGAGTTACAGATGGTTGTGAGCCACTGTGTGTGCTAGGAATTGAACCCAGGTCCTCTGGAAGAGTAGCCAGGGCTCTTATAACTACTGAGCCATCTTTCACTCCACAGTACATTTCAGTAGTTCTCTGATAGTTGTTTCCACTTGGAAGTGCCTCAAATCCTGAAAGGAAGCCCTTTCCCTTTCATCCCCTGTTCCCCACTACCTTCTGGTATTTTTGTTCTGTCTAGCAGAATGTATTCATTCCCATGCTTTCACTCATCCTCAACTTTTTTTCTCATGTCTCTCCTCTCCAGGGCAGTGCCTATTACTTCCCTTAATTTCAGCACCATGGGCTCTGGGGCAGCACTGACTCACATGCATGGCCCAGTCTGGTCAATTGTAAGATACCAAGCCATGATTTATGTCCTGATAGTATCTGAGATCTCCAAGTGTCTAAACAACATGGCCAAAGGCAATGTCGTTCTAATAAGCACTTGGAGCCCTGAAATGAAGAGGTTGTGACTGACTACCACTGGAGATCTTCGGGTGATGAGCTTACAGGGCCTGGCCTAGATTTATCTCCTCTATTTGCCCTTTCCATTTCCCCAATTGCTGAACTTATTGGTTCTCCATTTTTCATCTTGTTCACTAGCCACTGGACTTGCATAAGCATTTCTGTATCCAGCCCATCCTCTCTATTTCTGCTACCCTATTCTGGATCAAGACCTAATCCTGAATCATATCAGCTTCAGCTTTCAAGCCTCTCTCTGTTGTAGACAGTAGTTTGACCTCCAGGCTGCAATGAGCAGCTGGGTTGGTCTATGTGTAATGCAAAACAGATTGATTATCTGTCACCCACAATTTGTATGGTAATCAGTAGTTTGTTTGTCCCATAAGAGTGCAGGCTCTCAGAGCTGCTTCTCATTCCCCAACCCCTTGCTGTCTTTCCAGGTTCCTGCACCAATTCTTCAGCTGTACATATGGCAAAGCGTTGGCAGCTTCACCTCTAAGCCACAGTGCTGCTATAGCCACAGCTTTTGCCTTCATTCTTTCCTCGGCTAGGAACACCCTTCTTCCATTCAAACCCCAGCTTGCTCTCACTTCAGCAGGCATCATCTCTCTGAGAACTCCTTACCCAGCCCCTCCATCCTTGTACCTCCACTAGGCTCTGCAGTGTCCACTCTCCCATGCCTGATTACAAAGTGTTTCTACCCAGCTTGCCCAGTCATCACCTGCAATACCCCATTTACTGTACACCTCCTGACTGATCTTGCCTCATCTCAGGGCTAGCACTATGTTGCCAGCAGTGTTTAACTCCCTGTCCTTTCCCTTCTACTGCACAAGTTACACTCAGGCTCTAGGAAGGGCAAGTCCACTATGCATGAATTTTTTCCACTCAAAAGATACATAGAAGTCCAAATCCCCAGTGCTAGTACATGTGACCTTACTTGGAAGGTTACCGAGTTTGCAAATAGAATCAGGTCAAGAGGAGTTCATGGGATGCACCATGTCTGTATGAGAACAGGAAAAGAGACTCGGACACAGAGATAAGCAAGAAGAGTGTTCTGTAACAATGAAGAGGAAGACATCAGGGTTCTGATGTCTTCTATAAACCAAGGACCACTCAAAATTGCAGCAACTACCAGAAACTTCTAGAAAGTGTTGGAATAGATTTTCCCTTCCAGCTCCACAAAAGGAATCAACTTTACTGCCATTGAACTTTGAACACTTAACATTCATTAGTCCATTTGCTAGTCCTCAGGGAAAAGTAAACTTTCCTGAAAGCTTGCACTGCCAATGAGGCCAGAGCACTTGAAGGGACCAGGTTTTGTTTCTTGTGCAAATTAAACTTAGACCATCTTCTTGACCTAAAGCCCTAAAAATTGGTATTGATGCTAAAAGTTTCTCTGAGCAGTTTTTGTTTATTGCCCTGTGTGGTGTAAATCTTATCTGCCTTGCTGACCATGAGAAACTCAAGCCTGACATTGTATTGCAAAGTAATTACTGTTACACACACACACACACACACACACACGCATATATATTATATATATATATATATATATAATATATATATATATCCCTACTAACTGGGGGGGGAGAAAAGAGAAGAAGAGATCAAAGAAAAATAAAGGAACATGAAGAGGAGTGATTGTGTGTCACCCAATTATTTTTTTCCCTCAGAATTTAGTTCCTTCACTTATTTGTGGCTCCTGAGTGAAAATTTTAGAAGCTGGCCTTCTAAAGTTTTTGATACTTGGCAACCTTAGGGGATCAAAAAAACACATACACAACTACACCCAGGAGAATTTAAATCATAAGGCAAAAAACTCATAAAAATAACAAAGAGAAATAAACAAATCTATGATTCTCCTCAGGCTCCTCAATGCTGATTCTCTGTAATGGACATAACAATCTGTGAAGATCAGGTCTACACAAAAGACACAGCCACATGAGCAAGTCACTATAACTGATGGGAATGATAGAACACTCCATATGAGAGCTGCAAATACATATCATTAGAATATACAAATGGATTGTTGACCAAGAAAGACCATAGTTTTAGTCCAGCAGAAATCATGAATACATTTGGGAAATCCCCAGATAGTGATCCAAAGAGTCAGAATCAAAAGGAATTCACAAGGAAAGTTTGGAAAGTCTTTAGTATTGGAAAAATGATGTCACAAATTTCAATATCCAGGCATGCCATTAATCCCAAAGTGCTTATAGAGTATGAACAATCCAAGTGACCTAGACCTAGGAAAAGTCTGTGATCTCAGTTTCTGCATCAGATAAATAGACAAGAAAAACAATATGAATTCCAAAGGAAGGCAGGAAGGGGGACCAGAGATAGAGCCTAAATGTTGGTGGAATTGAAGAGAGTTGTATAAGGAGAATTAACTGAAATCCAACTCTGAGCCTTTGAGAAGTTGAATCTACTGAAAATCTCCTAACTGACCAAGCATGGACTAGCAATTAGTAGAAGGATAAGGAGGTACCTATCTCACTCTTTTTTTTTCTGAGACAGGGTTTCCCTGTGGCTTTAGATGCTGTCCTGGAACTAGCTCTTGTAGACCAGGCTGGTCTCGAACTCACAGAGGTCCACCTCCCTCTGCCTGCTGAGTGCTGGGATAAAAGGCCTATATCACTCTTAATTTCTAACTTTTGTCTTGTCTGATTTCTTACCAATTGCCAGGCAATAAGCCTCATTGGTTTGTTTGTTTGTTTGTCTGTCTGTTTGTTTGTTTTTAAAAAGGTGTGACCATTCTGGATGGAGCCACTTTGAAGATTTTGACGTTTCCATGGGAATTGGGGTTGCAAAGGTCTCAACCGAGTGTAGCCAGGCATCCCAGATCAATTCCTGGGCTCTGTGCTCTCAGGGACATCAGTGAAAAACAACATGTACAGCTACAAATGCAACAATTGCTCACTAGCTATGATATGGAATCAGCATAGTTGCCAATAGCAGATGAGTGGATAGCACAAATGTGGCGTGTACATGCAGTGGAATATGATTCAGCTTTGAAGAATGAAATCCATCATTCATAGAGATACAGATGCATCTGGTGGGCATCATGCTAAGTGAAATAGAGCAGACACAAAAATACAAGAATCATGTGTTCTTTCTCATATGTGGAAGCTAAAGATGAAAGTCAATCTAAAAAGAGATTAGTGGTTCCCAGAGACTGTAATGGGAGTATAAGTAAAGGGAGAGTGGATCAAATCAGTGCTGTTCATTGATTCATGGGTCATCTGGGTGTCATCAAAATACACAACCCCTGTATGCTACTGAAAGATTAAAACAGTACTAAATTAGAGTTAACCATATTTAAGATTGTACAGCTGACCCAATGGGGTTATCCAAGTAGTCAAGGGCTGTTTAATATTCAAAACTCAATCATGGTGGAATTATAACTGGTTTGACACTTATGCACATACCAGCAGTACCATCTGTACTCCGTGATTAAAAAACAAAACAGTACATGTACTAGCGAGGGGGAATCCTGGGGGTGGGAACCTGGAAGAGTTAGGCAGAAGAGAATGTGCATATGTGTGAAATTCTCCAACAAAAAATTTAAAAACTCATTCATGATTCACCATGTTAAGAAACTAAAGGAATGAAACCCTGTCAATAGACACAGAAAAGTCATTTTACAAAATTAAGTATGCATTGCTAATCAAAATCCTCAGCATCTTAGCCATAGAGTAAATCTCCCACAGTGTAATAAAGGCCATGTACCACAACTCACAGATGACATCATATAGTAAAAGACTAAATGTTTTCTATTAACGGGAGTGAAACACAATGTATGCTCTCCACATTTCCATCAAGCCTGCATTGTCTCCAACTTTCAACAAATGTTCCAAGAAAATTTAGGAAGCAGGAAAGGGAGGGATGGAAGGAGGGAGGGAGGGCGGGAGGGATTGGGAAAGGAGAGAGGAGGGAGGAAGAAAAAGGAGAAAGGAAGGCATCTAGATTGAAAAGAGAAAAATAATACTCTTAGTCAACCTGATAATTTATATGGAAAACTCCACTGTATCTACAAAATTATCTGAGACTTAATGAGTGAGTTTAGGGAAGGGGCAGGATCCATAATCAATATATTTAAATCAATTGTTTTTCTTTCTACTAGCAAGAAACAATAAAACATTGTACTGAGCACAGCATGATGGCCATAGATTGATCATTTCAAAAGTGCTAAAGTAGTAGATCTTAAAATGTGCTCACCACAAAAAATAAGTGAGATAATGGACATATTAAAAACTTTCTTCTACCTTTATACAATGTCTACACATAACAAACACCACGTTGTTCCCCATAAATACATACAATTAGCATATGTCAATTATATATTTAAAGATGTAATTTAGAAGCAGCTTCATTGGATTTTCCACTTCAGGATGATGGACACCTGGTTTACCTAATTTCCCTCTTGCTGAGAACCAGGAATACCTTGAGCTTTATCCAGACATCCCTCAATTATCTACAGGGGCTTTGGTCCAAGACACCCATGGACACGAATATCTTGTGGTACTCAGGTCCCTTATTAGACCCAGTCATCTACATACATCCTCCCATGAATTTTTTGCATGTGTGTGGGCATATGTGTGCAGATGCAGCCACCTGTGCAGTCCAGAGGTTGAGATTAGATGTCTTCCTCTATCATTTTCCACCTGTAATTGCTTTTCAAAAATTTGTTTCAAAAACTTCTGTTGTGTTTCCAAATTTCATTTTGCTTTTCCTCATTTTTACTAGTTTGTTGAAAATGTAATGTATTTTGATCACATTCACCAGTTCCCAACTCCTCTCAGATATACCCGACTCCCCTACCCACCCAACTTTATATCCTCTCTCTTTTGTTTTAAATCCAGCAAGTCCAGCTTGTGCTGCCCATATACCCTGAGACGTGTACCCTACCACAGAAGTGTGGTTGGCTTTTACCAGAAGCCACACCCTTAATTAAAGAAAACAAACAGAAAAACCCTGAGTTTTGGTCTCCCAGCTCTCAGTGGCCAGTAGCTCCTCAGCTAGGGTGGGCTCTGTGCCTGACTTCCATCTTCAGGTAGGAGTTTAGTCTGGCATAAGCTTAAAATGTGGCATTAAGATTTCATCTGACAGCAGTCATTATGGCTACAGTTTAAAAAAGAGAGGACAAATGCTGGCCTGTATGTGGGGAAAAAGCAAAACTTTTTCAGTGCTGGTGGGAGTAAAAATTGGTCCAATCACCATGAAAATCAGTATGGAGTTCCTCTAAAACCTAGAAATAGATCGACTGTGTGAACCAGCTATACCACTCCTGGGCTAATAGCAAAAATGGCTTAATGTCATATGACAGAGATATCTGCTTCTCCATGTGCATTGCTGCTCTATTCACAATAGCCAAGAAAGGAAACAGTCCAGATGTCTGTCAGCTAACGAATGAATAATGACGATGCGGTCCATATATACAATAAAGATTACCTAGTTGTATAGAAAAGTGAAGTCATGGAATTTGTAGGAAGTATTTAGAGCTGGTAACAATCACTCTGCTGAGGTAGCCTAGACCCAGAAAGACATGTCATGTGTTTTCTCTTAGCATTAGCATTGAATCTGCAGATACTGTGTTTCATTCATTTTGGTTTTTTGAGTCAGGGTCTCAAGTAATTCAAACTGGTCTTAGTTGACAATGTAGCCAAGCCTGACCTAAAATCTCTGGTTTACTTGTCTTAGTCCCATGCAGGTGTTACTGGTATGAGCCACCATGCATGTCTTCTACCCATTTACTTATTTATTTTTTGAAAAAAGGTCTCTCATTGAACTTGAAACTTACTGATTGGCTAGACTAGCTGAACAATGAACCCCTGTCATTACTACCCAGTGGCACTCACATGGTTTTATATAGATCCTGGGGATATGAACTCAGGTTCTCATGCTTTCAAAGTAAGAGCTTTGCCCCACTGAGCCATCTCCCCTGCCTCTGCTGGGTACTTTAAATCATCTACAAGGATATCTAAAACAGTGAGCAAGAAATCGACCTATACCTATTCAATACAATTCAATGCAATTGTTTAAAACTGTCACTATCCATCTGCAATTGTCTGACAGCACAGATCCAGTATCCATGCACACAGAGGGCTAATTTATATAATCCAAGCACAGAAAGAATGAGTGATGGGAAGAAGCCCTGAGCCTGAGAAGTGGCATGAATGAGCCCTTGGGTTGTTTTTATTTTTCTAGTTCCATTTAGCCCAGACATTGAGATTGACAGTGAGATTATCTTCAACTGTATTCTTTAGTCATACTTTTATAAATCGAGACAGGGTCTGGTCTCATACTTGAATGCCAAACTTGCCTATTTAGCTTGTGCATCCCCAATCACTGCTTCCAGAACACTGGAATTACACGTGGTCCAAACACTTGTGTGATAAGTGCTTTTGTTCATTAAGACATCTTTCCAGCCCTCCCAATAGAAAATTCTTAAAATAGGAAACAGAAATGGTCAATAACCACTTTAAAGAAGTGTTAAACACACTTAACCATCAGGGAAATGCAAATTAAAACTGCTGTGAGAGTTCTCTTCTCAGCCAGAATGGCCATGGCAAACACAACAAAGAACAATAAATGCTTGAGAAGCTGTGGACAAAGAATGGCCCTAAACCCCTATTAGTTGAGACATAAAACAATGCAGACACAATGCAAATTAATATTGCCATTCCTCAAAAAATTAAAAATAAAACTACTGGATTCAGCTAAACTACTGCTGGGTGCGTATAATAAAGTACATATATGAGATGAAATTTTCTTCAGACAAAAAGAAAAATGAATGACACCTGAAAGAAAATAGAAAAAAACTACAAATTATTATATTAAAAGAAATACAATACATGCAGAAAAAGAAATAAAGTATGTTTCTTTCCATGTAGGGAACCTTATATTTTAATTAGTGTGTGTGGGTGGGTGCAGGTAGAGATAATGGAATTATAAAGGAGACTGAGTCACCTTATTTGTAATCAACCACATGCTGGAAATGGCTCAGCCATCCACCAAAACCTTTATGATAGACAAAATTTTGATAGTAACACAATGAACTATATCTCAGAATAAGATAAATTAACCATTGTTACACACCCAGATATGGATGAATTTCAAAATACTTTTGCCAAGTGACAGAAGACAAACAAAACTAGTCCATACTGTACACTTTCCACTTTAAAAACTCAGTATGTGTAATGACAGAAAGCAGATGAGCTGTTGCCTAGGAATCTGCTGATGAGGGAAATGGAGAAGGATTCCTGGGAAAAGAGAGATGCTTTGGGTCTGATTGACTTGTTGGATATCTTCAATTCCCTTGTTTATTATATGGACTAAACAAAAAAGGCTGAAACATTGATAAATTAAGTTTATTGCCTTAATTAGTAAAAACAAAACAAAAAGAACCCAAAAGATTAATTTCCCCTCTATCTTAATTTGAGAGTAAAAAGTATAAGTGGCCACATTTATTTGGAGCAAAGTAGAAGATTCCATCACAGAACATAGTTGAAAGGCTTTGTGCTCTGAAAGGATCCACACACACACACACAAACACACACACAATGAAACTGACTACCTTAACCATATTTGGATGTATTGGCCTGTGTCAAGAATGTATATTTGCAAGGTGGTACAGTCATCACCACCATTCATCTACTGAACTCATCTTCCTGGACATGGATTGGTCCACAAGGTCATACTTAGCTTCACAGTGAATTGGGGACCAGCCTGGGCTACATTAGACCTGTCTAAATAAACAATGAGTGGGGTGAGTGCTGGAAAAATGGCTTGGAGTTTGAGAACACTGACTGCTCTTGCAGAGGACTTAGGTTCAATCCTACCACACTTACATTGGCACAGAACTGTCTTTAACTCCACCTCTGAGAAAATCAAATGCCTCTTCTGACCTCCAAAAGCACCCAGCACATGTGGTGGGCAAGATACATAGATTTAAAAAAACAAAAACAAACAAAAAAAAAAAACTGGGCTTGTGCATTCTGACTCAAGGTTAGCCTATTAGCTTATAGTGGTTCTGACCTGTAAAATTCCTTGGTGGCTAAATAAAGTTTGTTCCACATTTGCAAAAACAAAACAAGCCCTTGAAAGTCCCCAGACATTGCCACTTATCTCTTAAGAGGCAAAATTCTCTTCTTAAGAGCAACTAAGGGAGAGATCCCCAGTGGGGGTTCTGCCTCCAGTACTCTGCTGCCCCATGGCTTTCCAGGTCTCCACAGCCCCCATAGTTGTCCTTTTCCTGAGCCCACTGTTTGTTTACCCATTGATGTGGTTTCTCGACATCCCTCAGCATCTTTTCCTGCCCTTCAGCTCTTTCTGGTGGCATGGAGAACATGAACTACTCCAACACCAGATGATCTAGGATTTGACTCCTTGTTACTCATGTTGGTTTCAACAACTGATAACATAACTCAGAGATCTGCTTCAGATTCTGGGTGGTGTTGGACCTCTCCCAGGGGCAGAAACTTCTGAGCATCAAGTGTCAAACCACAGGATTGTAGTATTGCTTTTCTGCTTGTGTTTCCTGGGTTGTTAGTGATGGTGGCTGCTCTGATCAGAGGCTGTCTGACAGGCACTTGCAGCCATGTCTATGGTGTGATATTCCCCTGGTCTCTGGCAAGTTGGAATTCTAAGTGACTCCCGTCTAATCAGACGTTCTCCTTTAGCCATGGGAATAGGCTCAGTGTTAGTCCAGAAACCCTGGGAGGCAAGAAGGAACCAGATCAGTTTAACTTTGCTGCCTCCTAAATTTCATCATTCTTCATAATATGCCCTCCCCACAAACACAGAGACTGTTTAGTAAAACAGAAATTAATCCAGTCTATAGACCAGTGAGATGTCATAGGGGGTGAAGGTGTCTCCAGCAAAGCCCAATTTCCAGAGCTAAATCCCCTGGACCTATATGGTGGTGTTAGGTCTGGGGGATGCAAATAAAGGGACAAATGAACCCAAACAACATACTAAATCCTGTCTAAATAGCAAGGCTGGATGTAGATCACCAGAAATAGTTGAACAAAGCCAATTGGGGCTTCAAATGCTTAGGATTGCCCCCCACCGAACGGAGGAAGTCATTAGTATAAATGGGTATGGAAGGATATGACCAAGACTGGGTGACAAGGCAGTGGTCTAGGACTGTAGATCTTGTAGTGTTCTCTCCTGCCTGGAGTTACCTGCATGGATGTGAGCACCTAGCACATGAATATAACTACTGGGTTATTTTCAAATGCCAGGCATCTTGCTCCTTTTTCCATTATTTGCATCAAGCTTTTTGTCTCTCTCCATGTTGATGGTGTCTCCCTTGTAGTTTGTGCATGTTGCCTCCTCTGGGGTGGGTTTTTTGGTTTCAAGAGCTGCCCTTTCTGGTTTCATTTTGGCTCCAGTGTCAGCTTCTTCATATCTAGACTCAGGCTCCTTACTGGATTCAATGTGTTCCATTCCATGCCTTGTGGGAAAACACATGCATACCCTTGCCACAATATTAGCACGAAGGAAGGACAACCTATTTCTCCATCATGACATCCTTTCATAGTACCTTAGGGTTTACTTGCCTGTCCTTTGGCAACCAGGATGATTTTGTGGCAGTGGGTTCATCTTCTGTTCAACTCATTAATTTTACTGTAAATAAGACTTTGTTTGCAGAACTGGTAGGAGTAGCAAATTGCCCCTTTTGTTCTTCTAACTATTAAGACATCTGTGATATCTTTCTATAGTAGCCTGCCCTGTAGGTTGTAAGGGATGCCTGTGTTGTAAGCTATTTCATGTTGTGTGTGAAGGGTTTTAAATGCAGAACAGGTATAAGCAGGAACAGTGCCTAACTGAAGTGCTATGGATGTCCCAGAATGGCAAATGTAGCAGGATGCTGAGCAATAGTATGTTCTGTAACGTCCCTGTGTGAGCAGAGGCATAAAGGAAATGAGAAGAGGTATCAATATAAACAGGCACAAACTGAGCCTTCCCAAAGAAGAAGGCATGAGGAGTATCCATCTGCCAGAGAGCACTGTGACCTAAGTCTTTGGAGCTAATACTATAATACATGACAGGCTGCAAAGGAAAACAGTGGCCACACAGCTTGTTTGCCTAGACTGTTCTCTGGAAATAGCAAATTCCTTGAATCAAGAGGAGATGTGTTTTGATGGCACAGAACATGACTGTCATGGGCTTTTATTAAGGCTGACTGACAGCAGTGAAGAAGTGTAGGGACCTTGGGGACCAAGACATCAGCTCTTATATTACCTGTCGCCAATGGCCAAGGAGACTCCAGTGTGACTATGACCAACATAACAATTATTCTGGCAGCAATGTAGGAATTCCTGGGTCTTATGGGAAGGTGTGCTGGATAGATTTATGTCAACTTGACAAAAACTAAAGTCATCTAAGAGGATGAGAGGAGGGAAGCTCAATTAAGCAAATGCCTCTGTAAAACCAGGCTGTAGGCAACCCTGTAGGGAATTTTCTTACTAGCTAATATGGGATGGCCCGTCCCTTTTGTGGGTGGTGGCATCATTGGGCTGGTGGTCCTGGGTTCTATAAAAAAGCAGACTGAGTAAGCCACTAAGCAATACCCTTCCATGGCCTCTACACCAGCTTCTGCCTCCAGGTCCCTGCCCTGCTTGAGTTCCTGTCCTGACTTCTTTTGATGATAGACTATAATGTAGAAGTAAGCCAAATAAACTCTTTCCTCCCAAACTTGAGTTTGGTCATGGTGTATCAACACAGTGATGCAAACCATAAGACATATGGTGTAAATATTGACCCAAGGATCAAGCAATGTAGGTCATCCCCAAGGCTTGTGCTATTCCTCTTCATAGGATACGTCACTGTAAATTGATGGGGAAAAGGCAAATCTAAAACCACTGCAAAAAGTTCTGCTCATTGAGCTGGGGTATTTAGGGTATGCATTATACTTAAGAACCTGGGGAATGGTGGCTAGCAGCCATGCATTTTGAGAAATGTCTATAAAGACACATGTTGGCTGAAGCAAAGAGTTGAGACTATGTGTGGTCATGGGAAGCATAAACCAACTGGTGAGTGGATACAAAGTGTAGTATGTTGGATGGCAGAAGATGGAAAAAAGCTGCCCTGGGCAATTTGCCAAAGAAGAACATTGCTGGGTAGTAGACTATGGCCAGAACCTAATGTTGATCTTCTGTCTATGGGATGATAATGGGTTCCAGCTCTTTACCTTCCATTTGATAGTACATTTGTGCCTCCCTTGAAATTAATTTTGCCACAAAATCATAATTAAGTCTTTAGAACTCTTGTAAGGAAAAGTCCCATAGCAGACATTCCAAAAAGCCCTGCAAATGCCAGAGTACCCCCAGTAGAGGGTGTGGATGATTTTAGGATAGTGGGACATGATTTTAGTGTAAGGGACATGGCTGGGTCCCATCTCTTTCCTTGATTATTGAGGTAGCCACTTCCACTGCAACCCAAGCCTCCCAAGACAGATGGTATAGAGACAAAGGAGATTGGTGGTCCCTTCAAAAATTTGGGAAAGCAGAAAAAGTTCTTGCATAAGCTTAAGTGTGGGCATCTGAAACAATTAAAAATCTTCCAATAATTTCTGAAAAGACAAGATTTTGAGGACCATCTTTATGAAATTTATAGCTTCTGAAGATATACAGGATGCTCCTATACCTGCCTTTTAAAACTATTCTAAAGTAATAGACCTCAGGCATTAAAGCTGTTTTGTAGTTTTGTTGGTTTGTTTTTAAGGTTGATAAAGATGGCTGCCAATTCTGAAAAGTCAGGACGACTGATTAGAGTATCTTTTTCAAATTCCAAATGTCCAGCCTTTATACAGAGCATTTATCTGGTCTTTACCCTGAGATGTCTGGCCATCACTTTAGATCCCAAAATTTTAGTAGAGGCAGACATAATAAGACGAGAACCCCTACCCTGCCCATCACTTCATTCTTTAAAATTTGTATTAGCATATATTCACAATACAAGGCAATAGGTTTCAGTGTGCTTTAGAATGACATTCAGGCACATCAGCTGCTTTGACCACAGTCACCTTCCATTGCCCTCTCCTGGCCATTTCCCTCTCCTGTCCCCATTCCCATGTGAATAGTAGTCCCCATCCACTTTTTAACAGTCTGCTTTCTACCTTGATGTGTGTACAAGCTAGTTTATACACAGGACATTTTCCTGTATTTATGCTCACTGAACTCCAGGGGCTACCCTAAAAGTTCCATATATAAAATCCATTTTAGGCGGGCAGTAGGCATGAAAGACCCATGTTCAAAGCAGGAAGCAAAAGAACAAAAGATTTCAGCAACTTCCAAGATTTCACATGAAGGATCTAGGATTTAACCCCAGGATAACTCTAGCCTGCCTCAGAATCCTGCTTCTTTGGTGGTCTAGAGTTTGCCTGGAGCAACATCACTGGAAAGAAAAAGAAGGGAAACAAGTAAAGAATCGAATCACAAATCAAACCATGAATTTCTAATTTATAGAAAGGGGGAGACTGGGATCTCACAAGTGAAGAGGTAGGGTTTTGGGAAAACACTTCTAGGTAAGACACTTGAGGGGAAAAGTTAGACATCTCATTTGATTCTTGGCTGACAGTAATTAGGTTGATAGCACTGAACCAACCCTGCATAGCTGTAAAAAACCCCACATGTCTGTGCATAATTTTTTCCTTGCTGGATTTGAATAATTAAGGTTTATTGAGGTGTTTTATATCTGTATTCATGAATGATGTTAGTCTATAGTTCTTCTTTCTTCCAAAGTTTTTGCTGGCTTAGATCTTTGGGTGATGCTGTCTTCATAGAGTGAGTTAGGATCCCTCTGTTCCTTTCTTCCATATAGCATGGCAGAGAAAAGAATTGCCTTCCACCATGACAAATGGAGTTCTCTGTAGATGTCCACAGAGGGTGGAGCCTGGGGTAGGATCCTGACAGTGCTCCCCAGTGACTAAACGAGCAGTTCTGATTCTCTGTTCCCTTGTGTATCAAAGGAGGATCATCTCTGTTCTAAGATGGTAGTATGAGTGATGGGAAGTGAATTCTGCCAAGTATGCAGCAAGGGTCTGACAACACTAAGGAATGAGAAAGTTTTTGTAGATCCCCATCCTCCCATCCCATCTTAGGTGGCATCCCAGTATGTAGGAACAGCCATTATGCCATCTCTCTATCACTTGGCTTTGAGATATTTCCAGGGGTAGCTGCCAAGCTGGAAATGTTGTAGGCCATACCAATGTCCCTGGGAAACAGAGTACTTTTGTTAGTTCCTCAAAAGTCCAACAATTTATTTAGTGGTCTAAGTTCCTTGCAATAGCCTGTCCATTGCCATAGTAACCAACATTCCGTATCCAGGGACCCATACAAGGAGGAAAAATGACAAATACTGGGCAGAAAGCAATTTAAGCTAGAAAATGAGATTTGGTACACTACTAGGGCACATGGGCAGAGTCCATGCTGCTAAGAAGGTGGGGCAGGATGCTATGGAACACCATAGCTGTGTTGCTGGGAGATGAGCCATGTTCTGTACAGGAATCTAGCTAGAATAAAAGGGCATGATGTGGACAGTACAGGCCACTGAGATTTGTCTTTCTTCCCCTCCAGACCCAGCACCAAGCCTATGAGCCAGACTTGCTGAATTTTGCAAGATGCACACTCTACTTGTAGGTCAGAGATGACAGATGAAGGCTAGGTAGACAGCTTCCAGTCCAATAGGGCCACAGGGAGGACAGGCAAGAACCTAGGTACAAAACTGGGTTCTGCATTACTTGGTACCTGTCTTCATTCCATCAACCCATAAATACTGAGAATGGTGTCTGTGTCAGAACAGAAACTGTCAGTGTCACTGTTGATCTGTCTTGCAGCAGCTCACAAAGTAAAGAGGCTGGTCTTTCAGGAGCCATATTCAAATTCCAGGCTGCTCCAGGAGTAGGCAAACCAGACCTTTAGCATCTTTGAACAGATCTCTCATGCATTCAATTGGGGTAAAATCCCCACCTCTCAGGCTTTTTGTGGTTTGTTTCATGAGTTGGAAGCTTTGAATATACCAGGCCATGAAGAGTGTCCAGATGTTACACTATTATTATCTAATCCTTAGATCTTTTACCTATAAAATGAGAACAATGTCCCGACTTCAGACATCTATGGAGCCAATGACTTAGAAAATTGATATTCTAGAATGAAGTAGAATGTTACCCTTGGAATCTCAATTGGCTATCCACACAGCCAGGTCTCCCAGCCGCCTCCTTTGATGTTAATTCCACAGGGTACCAGTAATGTAACTGCTTCCATCTCTGATCTAATCTTGTTCTAAATGGATGTCAAAAGCTTCACATACATTGTTTCTGATGGTCCAATGGTACAAATGGACAAGCAAGGAGATGTTATGTATCCATATATTCTATGCTCTTATCAGAGAGGATACTAAGTCATAGGTAATGAGAGCACAAACTTCCATCTCTGGCTCAGGAGGCCAGGCCTTGCTTTCTGGAGGAAATGACAATGAGGTGAGCCTGGGAAGGTATTTTGGGAGTAAATAAACTAGCAGCAGCTACTTCACAGGGATCAGCTCACCTCTGGTGTGTGATTGCTCATATAGAAAGCAGAATACAAAGTTTGGAGGAGGGATGAGAAAATAATAAAATATCAGGCTAGTGCAGACATGGTATTTGTGGGGAGGAGCCACTCAGAAGTGAGGAGACAGTGTGAGCAAAAATGTCCAGGGACTTGTGCTAAGAAGCACAGCGAGAGTCCAGACTTGGGGCTGCAGGTTTTTACTTGCATGGCAGTGGCATCTACTAATGAGAATTCAGAAACTGTATCCACAAAGAAATTAAAGGAACAATGAGGAGGCCACCATCATATCAGCCACTGCCCAAGCTACAGATTCTGTGGTATCAGCTGACTGATGAAAATAGTAGGGGTACACAGAGTCAAGAGCATCTGAAGGGAAGATATATTCACCTTGAGCCTCTGGAAACTAGTTTGCAAGGGAACAGAATGAGGAGTTCAGGCTAGACCCCCTGAGATAGCTGGAGGAGAGGTTGGAGTCAGGTCACAAATTTAAGTATATAGAACGGAAGAGCAAATGGAGCTGGAGAAACTCCTGAGAAAACAAAGCAGGTGAAGAGGGTGCAAGGGGTATCTGCTCAGGCAGATATTAAAAGATGAAGGCAATCACAGTGCCCCATCTTTGTGTGTATCATCAATGCAAGCAGGCAGGACACAGCATCTCTGTACGTTAGGTTCTCTTCCCCACCCAATATTTTCCATAGTGACACACATGATAGAAATCTCAGTGATGTACATAACTATCTTTAAAATAATTAGTTTTCATTCTTTTAAGTGATATCAGCAAGACCCAAGGAGCTGAACATAAGTCACTGCCTTACTAACAAAATGATTATATGCTGAACAACAAAACTACCTGAGGCTCATGCTTTTACCAAATATTGTACAAAATAGTGATATACTGTTATGCATATGGCTCTACATGAGTGAGAGAAAGAATCAGGACAATTACAACTTGACAGGAAAATTCACTCAAAGAATTACAATACCACAATCTTTCAAAATGTCTCCAACTGATTTCAAAGGTGTATTCCTTGCAGCTATTTCAGTGAGCAATATAAACCACTTGAAACAAGAGGAAAAAATCAACAAGCAACTAGAATATAGAATTGGTTTATGGGACCTGTAGTCCCAGAAATTGAGAGGTGAAATGAACTAGAAAGAAAGTACAGAACTAAAACAAAACCATGAGAGCCAACACTTAGCAACCTCTGGCTGAAAGCACACAGTAGAGAAGAGAATGGAAGGAGCAGCCCCTGAATGGGAACAGACACAGTCTCTTCACTACATAAGCAGCAAGGGGCTGTGTGGGAACATGAGAAGAACCATGGAAATTCAAGAGGTGGTACCAGGGCACATAATTCTCAGGTGACTAGCTTCAGTAAAGACACAGGATACATACGGCTGAAACATATGCTTTTCAAAGAATACCGGTGAGAACCTCCCAACTTTGTTGAGGCCCTCGAAGTTACAGGTTCCATATTATTATAACTAAACTTGTGAAAACTAAAGAGAAATAAAATTCCTAAAGAAGCCTAGAAAGATGGAGAATGTTGTCTGTAGAGAAAATGCAACATGAGAAAGGGGTTCTCCTGTAAATCCAAGGGAAATTATGAAGTCAAAGACAAGACACACATTTCAAGTGTTAAAGGGAATGACATTCACCAGCAGCTTGACATATGAAGAAACAATTGTCCTCCAGGAACAAAGGATATGAGATTTGCTGTTCCCAAATGGTGAGTCCTGAAAGAACTGCAGGAGCAAGTTGCTTGAACAGGAAGCAATATAAAAGGAGGTTGAGGTTTCAGGAAAACTCATGACTCCAATGGCATATAGAAAAGGACACTTGATGGCTTTCAACCATTTGATGAATGAAGCAAACGTTATTAGATGACACACTGCTCAGCATTTGTACAGGCGATCCTGAAGATGAGACTTGTATTTTAAGATGAGGGGCCTAAGGCTTCCTAAACCCAAAGTAGTAGAACAGCTAAAGAAAGCAGTGGTCAGGGTCAGTTGTACATGCCCATGGCAGTACTCAGGACAATCACTAAAACTGCAGAGCCAGCCAAATGACTCAGATCTCTAATTCCAGATGTGCTGCCAGGAAGGCTGAGACAGATGTGACATAAATTCAAGTTTACCTAGGCTGAAGTCTATATTCAAGGACAACCTGGACAAATGTGTAGTCAAAACATCCACTGAGAAATCAAAAGGGAATAATAAAAGTTGTTCAATTAATCCATAAGAACATGAGAGAGAGAGAGAGAGAGAGAGAGAGAGAGAGAGGGAGAGAGAGAGAGAGAGAGATTAAAGAATGGGAAGGCAAATGAAAGAAAACCAAATGACACAGTGGAAGACGGGTCCTTTAAACACCTGTAGGAAAAAGCAAAATGCCCATGAGCAGTCAAAACGCCACTCAGTCCAGAAACTGTATTCAGTCCCTCAGCTGCCCAAATCGGCTATGCAGGGAACTTCATTCACTCGCACCTCACTCGCTATGTGGCAAAGCATTAAGCCTCCACTTCATTTATCTTCTACTTACTTTTACTTATATTTAATAATTCAATAAAACATTTGATTGGTCAATTAAATATTATATTCATAGCCTCATATTTATAAAAAGTGAAAATTCAAGTACTTACAAAAATGTTAAACACAACAGTGTGAATGGGAGTCACATCTGAGTGCTAGATTTTGATATAATCAGTTAGGATTATATCAACAGTGTGCAACAGAGAGAAGTCTAGAATCCAGGCCCAGTTGAAGGGTAGAAGGAAGAAAATATTCACTGTATGTTTGATTGTTCTGGGTCTGGCACGTGCCCATGCGTTAACTCCCTGGAAGAACAGAGTCCCTGAGGTCAAGCTGTGTCCCTACATCCCAGCTCACTGGCCACAGAATGAAGTGTAGGCATCAGAATCCATGTATGACTTTGGGGAAACTTCCATCTACTCCAGTCAATGTGTGTCACATGAACATATACACTTCCCTGGCTAGCAGTAGGCATGGGAAAGACCTTTGTCTCCTTGGAGACTGAAATCTGATGACAAGAACAAATGCATATACCTCCATTATCCCTGCAGGGAAAGGGGGTGTGTTCCCATTAAGGTGGCTCAGTTTGGAGGTGCAAATTGCCATATGTCACCACTCAAAGGCAATCGTATGTTGAGGTGAGAAAGATAATATCTGACTTTACCGCTCTGACCCAGCTTTCCCCAGGGCCAGTGTTTGAGTGTCAGGAGACAAGCACTTCCCCATCCCTCTGTTTCAAACACAAGCAGAGTGAAGCTGTGTTCTTTCACTTAACATCATGAACCAAACTCTTGCCATCTCACAAGGCCTCAGACAGTGCCTCCTCTTCTTCAAAGCTCTGCCTTCTCTCCTCCAACTATCCCTGCTTCCTCCAACTCCCTCCTGTTGTGCCACATTTTGCTCTTTTGGCTTTCTGTGCTTTTTGAGGGGCCTAACACCCACCTCCCAAATAAACCACACATGGAGTCATATTATACACACAAATGCCTGACCTTAGCTTAGCTTCTTGCTTGCCAGCTTTTTTAAATTAACCCATCTGCATTTCCCATCTTGCCTTTTTTTCTTTCTTCTGTATGTCTTACCTTCACTCTTACTCCATGGGTGGCTGGGGGGCTGGGGGGCCGGCCCCTGACACCTTTCTCCCCTTGTCTCTCATCCTTCTCCTCCTCTCCCTCCTTTCTCCTTCTATTTATACTCTCTGCCTTCCAACCCCACCTATCATTTCTCCTGCCTCACTATTAGTGTTCAGCGCTTTATTAGATCATCGGTTGTTTTAGACAGGCAAAGATTCATGGCTTCACAGTGTTAACTGCAGCATGAATAAAAGTCATACACTTTAAAATAATATTCTACCTATTATGCCCTCTCTGCCTAATCTCTTCCTCTTATTTGACCGAAACCTCAATTTAGATATGGTTTCTGAGAATTAACCAGGCAGACTAAACTCTCCTTCCAAAATCCAACTTCCAAAACCCATCTAGACACACTCTGACCATCCATCCCTCTGGAGCCAACATTGTCATGGCACAGATAGAAGGTGGCTGCCCACTAACTGGTCCCTCAACGAACAGGAGAAAAGACAAGTGAGTGCTTACTGCTTACTAGATTCTCTGGGCATCTGAGGGCTCTCAGAGCACCATGCCTCTTTCCTTTCACTGTTTTGGCATGGAGATCTACCCTGTTCATTCATAGATCAGCTCAGATTACAGGGGCTTAGGGATAAGGGATAAATCTTTCTTGCTTTTATTTTCTATTTAGAAACAATCTTCTTTTACATGTTAATCCTCCTATTTCCTCTCCCTCCCATACTCCCATGCCCGCCCCCATCGACTACCCCCAAAGCACCCTCCATGCACTCCCCAAGGATAGTGAGACCTGCCATGGGGGATCATCAAACTCTGTCACATCATTTGGGGGAGGTCCTAGGCCCTTCCTCTTGTATCTGGGCTGAAACTGTGTCCCTCCATAGGGAATGGGCTCCCAAAGTCCATTCATGCACTAGGGATAAATACTGGTTCCACTTTTAGAGGTCCCATAGGCTGCCCAGGTCTTCTCGGTTCAGTGCAATGCTGGTTCCCCAGCTCTATGACTGGGGTCCCTGTGCTCTCACTAGGTCAGGTCAGCTGTTTCTGTAGGTTTCTCCAGCACAGTCTTGACTCCTTTGCTCATCCCTCCTCCCTCTCTACAACTGGATTCCAGGAGTATGGCTCAGTGGTTGGCTGAGGGTGCCTGCTTCTGTTTCCATCAGCTATTGGATGGAGGCTCTGGGATGGAAAATAAGGTAGTCATCAATCTCATTATAGGAGAAGGGCAGCAAAGGCAGCCTCTCCACTACTGCCTAGATTCTTAGCTGGGGTCATCTTTGTGGAACTCTAAACATTTCTCTGGTGTCAGATTTCTCTTTAAACCCATACTTGCTCCCTCTATTACAGTATCTCTTTTGTTGCTCTCCTCTATTCCTCCCCTTACTCAGTCTTCCTGGTCCCTCTTGTTCTCCTCCCCCCTCCTCTTCTCGCTTCTCTTTTTCCTACCTCTCTCCCCTCTCCCCACATGCTCCCAATTTGTTCAGTACTTGTGCCTTTCCCCTTCTTCAGGGGACCATGTATTTCTCTCTTAGGGTCCTCCTTTTTCCTAGTTTCTCTGGTGGTGTGGTTTGTAGGCTTGTAGTCCTTTGCTCTATATCTAATATCCATCTTGTGTGAGTGAGTACATACTAAGCTTGTCTTTCTGTGGCTGGGTTACCTAACTCAGGATGGTTTCTTCCTATTACATCCATTTGCCTGCAAATTGCAAGGTTTCATTCTTTTCCCGCTGAGTAATACTTCTTGACAAGTCATATTTCTGCTTACTGTATTTTAAGAGAGTCTGAGCTGGTGAAGCAATGCATATAAATAGTGGTCTAGACTCCATGCTGTGTCAGAGGGCTCCCCTTTATTTGGGTGAGGATAAGAAGGCACATGATAGGATAACAGCTGGCTAAGCGAGCAACTGGTTTGCAAAAGAGCCACACTGACTTTTGCTTACTTCTGCCTGCATCACTTTATAGCAGTGTTATGGGAGTTAGTCTCCTCTAGCTAGCTTAAGTCGCCCCAGTTCTAAGAAGGGCAGATTGATCTGACTCACTGTTGGGGAATGTCCTTAACCTCTAGCAACAACTCAGCTATTGCTTGTGTGTGTGTGTGGGGAGGGGGGTAGGCAGTTAATTGCTAGCACAGAGCCTGATTGCTTGGCAACAGAAGGGGTGGGGCAGTTAAGAAAGAGACAGAGAGATGGGGAGAACAAGGAGAAGCTGTTGAAAGCAGATGATCTTTTTCAGTCTGTTTGCACACTCACAGCTCTCTGCACCATGGTACAATTGTGTTCAGAGAACTTTATCCAAAGTCACAGGCTTCCCTTAAACACTCCCATCAGCCAGTGCCCAACTGCCATCTCTATGCTTACTCACTCACTTCTCTTAAATGTCCCCAAGGACAGGAGCTCACTACTTTGCCAAACAGTAAGTCCAACTTGTCATTCCAACAGCGTAAAGCAAGAGCACTGAGATGGGAACCATGTGTAGATGAGGCAGCTGAATGAAGGCAAGGAGTTCTGTTCTCACACCTTCTCCAACAGCATTCGCTGCATTCAGAATACCTCTGGTATAGGGTTGTTGGTAGCCCTGTTTTAAGTATATCTGTGGTCTGTAACCCAGCTCCTCACCCCATCTTGGATTGAAGGCATTCACCACCACCCGGCTATATTTGGATTCTTACCACTTAAACCGTCTCTGTAGTCACCTAACCTAACTTCTCTTGGTCTGACCCCAATCCCTTTCCCTGTTCCATGGCTTGCCCTTCACCCCAGCTCACGATCCTAATCTCCAGCTTAAAGGCCACCCTGCCTACCACACCAGTGCTTTCTTTGCCTGATTTCATGACACTAAGAAACAATACATGTCTCTTGCCAGACAGACTCCTACTCAGCATTCAAACTCCACCTTCCAAGTAAGTAAAACTTCCCCCAGTTTCTCAAGTAATGAGAATGTTACTGCTCTCCTCAAACTCCCACACATCCTGCTTCTAACACTTCTGAGGTGTATTAAAAATGGTCTATGGATAGGACTTAGTGGCATGTGGCTATAGTCCCAGCACCCAGAAAGATAATGCAGAAATAGTGAAAGTTCAATGGCAGTCCAGGTTGCATAGTAAGACAGTGCCTCAAGAAAAGAGGTAGCCTATTGATTGTGTTCACTACTAAATTCCTTAGAATTAGGGACTCTGAGGTCTGGTCTGTCTTCCTCAGTGCCTGGAAAAGTGATGGAGACAGACAGGCAATGCAATAGACAGCAATGAGTCCATGAGTTGAGTGTCTGGGCTACATATGTAGTTTAATAATATGGAGTCATTGTTACATACATGCATACATACATATCTTTATGGAGAGCAGAGAAATCACAGGTCAGCAGTCACTCTCTTTGCCTAGTTACCCAGGCATGCCCTTTTCTCCAAAGAGAGGGCCTCAGTTCCTAGCATAACTCTTCAGGCCTGTGAGAATGAGAGCACAGAGGTCAGGCCTGACCTCTAAGGACAAGAACAGTGGCCTGCAGGTTGAGTCTCTCCACAGAACAGAGCCACAAACACCCAATGTCAGGGACCAAGAGGGATATTTCATCAATCACAGGAGGGACTCTCTATCCAGTTTCCTGTAGAAATCTGAGGCAAAATCCAGCCTGCCAAGACACTAGGATATCATATTTGTTTGCTGAGCAGACAGTGCTTATCTGCCTTCCACATCTTATTCCTAGGCTCTAGCCCAGAGATGACATGTAGGACTCTGAAAAGTGCACAGCTAACTGAAAGAAGAGATAATTCACACCTAGGCAGTCTCAAAACTGCTGGCACAGTCCAGGCCATAAATCAGGGCCCCAGGCTCAATGGGAGGTCTCCACATGTCCAGGGTGCCAGAGTGCCTGGAATGCTGATGAGATCCTCCCTAAAGCTCTGTCAGACTCTTTCATACTCATATGCCTTTCTCAATTTCACTATTTCATTGGCTTATGTAACTGCAATTTCATGAATCTAAGAACACTATGAGCCAGAAATCATGAGTAGACTTCAACCTAAGAAAATGGCTGAATCTCTCATGCATTCAGCATTGTGCAGACACTGATGGCTCCAAAGTATAATTCAAGCTCATTGTCTGATCTCCAAGATATGCCAAAGGTGATTATAACAGGTGGTTAACAGTGTTGGATCATGGCTGGTGGAGGGGCACCTAGAGTTACAGCCAGATGGATGTTGGGTACATGTTTCTCCAGAACCCTGGTGGCCTCCCATCTATTTTTCATGCTATCATCTACATTGTTGACTAAGTTGGGGAGAAGCAACACTCTACCACAACAGACTCAAAGCAAGCATTGGGCCAGGCCAACCAAAGGTGATATATGGATACCTCCCCCGAGCTAGACACCATGATATATTTGTCAACTGCTGTTCCAAAATTGTTCAAATGTTATATTTTTATTGACTTGTGTGTTTGCATAGGGATAAGGTTGTGAAGGGACATTCACTGGACTGCCTCTTTGGGGTAAATGCATAGAGAAGACTGAGAAGGGCTGCTAGGCTTGCTGTAGTTTGTCACAACACTCTGGTATCACCTTTAGGATTTACCTCCATCAGGTAGCCATATAAAAAACCATATACCCAACAGCTACATTTCCTTCGTATGGGAATTATATATGCTGCCCTCTATATAACTTAAGTAAACAAATTTACCTTCTATTCATTTGTCTGAAATATACAGATTTATGTGGGATAGTAAGGGCCAGGGTATTATGTTAAGTCATGAGTTTGAATCTCAGTTCTTACATTTACTAGTGGAGAGATGGAATGTTTCTGAGCCACAGGAGGACAGTGTGCGGAGGATAGCAGCACAGCTGATCAGACCTAGCCTCTGTCCAGGACCAAATAGAACTCTCTGAGATAGGATCAGAAAGACTCAGCTTTTGTTTATACAGAACTCAAAATGTGTTGTGGGAAATGGATTCCATTTGTTCTAAGCCCACACAAAATTATGGACTGAAGAGTGACAAGTGGCAGGGAGACAACTCCCATTTAGATGAAGGAAGAAACTGACTGCAATTCCAAGATCACACTCCAGGCTGCCTTAGGAAGCAGTGGTACCTCTGACGCTGCAAAAGTGGAGGGCCCTGTGAACCATGCAGTGGATACAGGCCTCAGTAAGGGCCCTGCTCAGGGTATCACAGTGAATGCTTGGAGTGCTCAGTGCAAAGAGCAGCCTACAACAGGGGAATTTGTTGTCAAAACCTTCTGGGGTCAGCCTGGACTCTTTTTATTTTATTTTATTTTATTTTATTTTATTTTATTTTATTAGTTCAAATTAGGAACAAGCTTGCTTCAGATGTCAATCCCTTCTCCCTCTTCCTCCCCTCCCCCCAACATCCCACCTGCCCCTAGCCATCCCCCCTCCACTCCCCAGGCAGGGTAAGGCCCTCAAAAGGGGCTCCCCAAAGTCTACCACATCATCCTGGACCAGGCCTAGGCCCTTCCCCATGTGTTCACAGCCTGGACTCTTTCAGTCATGTCTGTGTTTCTGTTTTTCTTGATTTCTCTTGGCTGTATTTCACTGTGGTAGGAGCATGTATTCCAAGAGCACTGTCCGGCCACAGTGGTGACTATAAACATGGTATTTTATACAGCTGCTGGGCTTGAGAACTGTAACTGATCCCCACCAACCTGACTGAAGCTTCAGATCCACCTTTCAAATAAAATCTCATCTGCCTTGGTGCCGTGGTTTGTTTCCATTTTCTTGCCTTTCTGGCACTGACAGAAGATTACACCCCTGTAATGTGGCTTCTGGATAGACCAGAAAAGGTACAACTGCCACAGCATCTGCTAGTATCTCTAGAGATGTTTCCAACCAAGGGATGGTGGAAATTCTGAATATTATCATTTTTATCACTAGCCAAACTCTAAAACGTTTTTAAATATATTCTCTCTCTCCATAGCTGTGGTGAGACAGAAGTAGCGATCCCAGTCACCAGGAGCGGACAAGTGAGACTGAAGGCAGGTGCATGTAGACGAGAGGAAGGCATCAGAGGGATCAGCTGTGGTTGGTAACAGATCTCTGCATGGCTTCTGGCAGTGTGCCTTCAGTACCACAGCAATCAGGCACTGTCACAATCTCTCACATGTTCCCTGGGTGTCTGCCTAGTTGTCCTTTGTGCAGGAGCCTATCCTGAATCCACAGTCCCAATGTGTTCTGAGAACCAACACTCTGCCCATAACTTCTGGCCCAGAAACCCTATTCCTTGGGATCATCTGAGGTACATTCTTACTCATATTCATGCACCAGGGATGCTCAAGGCCACTGCATAAAGGTAGTTAGCCAGGGAGGCTCGTCCATTCGAGGGATGCTCGTCCATTTGAGGGATGCTCACAGGAAACGTGAAATGTTAGGATCACAGGACAAGTGACAGATTTCACTAAGTTATCAAGATGAGGGGTGGTCACACCCAAATATTCACTCATTCAGTTATTCTTTATACAGTCATCCACACGTCATTAATCCAGTAAGCCTTGTGCTGGATACCAGACAGGTACAAAATGAAGTATTTCAGACAGGTCAACTTGTCTTACCTGTTGGGTCTGTCCCCAACACATACATATGCATATGTGTATATCTGTGTTCCCTCCCTCCTCTCCCCCCCTCTCTCCTAAGATGTGTATTAGAGACCCAGTGATGTCTTTACAAGCCAAGCAAGCACGTCACCACCACTCTCCAGATCTCCATTTTCTCATCTTTTGCAAAATGGGCAAAATGTACCCTTCACATATTACCAGGTTTAAAATATCCCATAGCCCTTTCTCATCTTCTGGTTCTGTTAGAGAGCAACAATATTGTGTTGAGATGTTTCCTCAGCATGGGATAAGGGCTTCTTTTGATAGAAAAATAGGCTATTTCTCCCTGTGTCTTTGCTCCACTGAGATTTAGAATGCCCAGGAAAATGGCTGCTCAGACTTTGTCTTAATACTCCCCATAGTGTGTGACTCCCCACCTAGTGAAGAGTTAGCTGGATGGCCTTTCCAATTGACCCAGAATTCAGAGTTCAAGAAACCTCCTGATAGTCCTAATCCACACTTAAGAGACAAAAGGGCAGGGTCGGTGTCTAATCCTCAAGATACCCCAAGGTACAGAGATCACCTTCCTTTTCCTCTCCATACCAAAAAGCCTTCTAGGTATTATTAATATTTCCATACAAGTACGACTTCTGTTCCAAAGACATTTCTTGAATGCATGTCCCCTTACATAGATATTCTTACAGTTAACTCATACAGAGAGGTGAGTTGGTCATCAGGCCAAGGCAGGCACACTTCAGGGCCTTCCCAAAACTTTAGATGACCAGGGAGCCCTGCATGCCTGAAGTGGTCATTGCCAGGCATTGAATAATCGGGATAATCAGGAAAAACAAAGATCCTGAGGGTTCAATCTGTATGTCACATCTGGACATTGGACATTAGTGAGTAATCAGAATAGCTGTGGGAGAGTTGTTCGAGTCTCAGTGAGTGGCTGGTATGCCACTCACTACAATTTTGCAGGTGTAAGAACATCAGCGAGTGTGTGGAAACTTGGAATAAACCCCAGGAAAATGACACAAATTCATTTCTACTGCAAATGTTTCTGAGGGTCCAGGAGCAGAGATCATTGCTTAATTGGCAAAGCCTATCCCACACCAACCCCACCCCTAACCATATACCCAGTTTCCTAAGCTACAGAGTGCCTTCTTTGGGCTGCCTGGGTGGCAACGTTTATAAACAGACACACTGGGCTCCTCTGTGACCAAGGGACTCACAACAGATGCCCCCTGTTCCCTTTTCTGCTTTATGTTTCTTCAATCCCTGTGCCAGTGTTTGGGAAAGGCTTGGTGATGCTCATGTAACAGTGTGCATTCGGGTGCTGGGTATATGATAATGACTAGGCAAATCAAGGTGACTCTGCAGGCTTACTTGCCACTTGTGGTGGATGATAATTACACAAGCCACAGTGTCTCACATTCAGGTAGTAGAAAGGGGAATGAAAATTGGGCCAGAGATGTCTTGGGCTTCCTGCTTTAGATGTGGTAGACATATCAATGAGACAAGGATAGAAAAAACTAGAAGATTATGCTGGGCAGATGGAAGAGCCAGAACAAAAGTCCACTGAAAATTGACTTGGCACACTAGTGAGACAGCCATAAGGGGGTTCCCAGAATGATGATTCCTGTCTGTATCCCTTGGGATAAAATGGATGCCCACTGTTAAGGACGGAGTCTAGCCCCATCATGGAGCCCTGCACCACAACTTCCCTGTGGCTCAGCACATCCCCCTGTCCTGCTTAGTTTCTGGCCAGAGCACCTGAGATCAGTTAGTGAATAGGACCCAAGTTCTCCCAGCCCACACTCTTCTCCATTCAGTTCCTGCCTCCCTTGTTTTGTAAATTTTAATTTTCTTTTATTTAACAAGTGCTGACCAAACATTTTTGAGGGATGAGGTATGAAGTTTCTACTCCTCAAACATTTTTGAGGAATGAGGAATAGCAGAAGTACACTCTGCTATTCTTCCCGAGAAATAAACAAACATCTCCACCAGTGCGAGAAAACTGTAACCTGGGGAGACATTAGGATTTCAGTGCCACCAATGGAAGAAACCTGCAAACCTGTGTAGACTATAGACTATGTGTAGACTGTAGACTACTGTTTACACAGGCACCGGAGCTCCAAAAGAGAGGCAGGACTGCCACTCACACCAGCCCTGCTAACATGGACTGAGTCCAACTGTCTGTGTGGAAATGGCTCTTGTCTCTGACAGGAGCTACTCTGCCACAGTGCCCAGAAACTCAGAGGCAATTGCTCTGCCTTGTCACTGCTGTGATGAGAGACCATCAGGCCAGAAGCATGAGCAAGCATTCTGGAAAGGTACTTCCAAAAGCTCTACTTCTCACTTCCTTCCCATTTAGATCACTTCTCTGCCAGGACGACAAACAGTAAAACATCTGAGATGTACTGAACAGTAACAGGAACAGAAAATCTGTACACACGTCACTATACCCACAGATACGAGGAACAGAGAGTAAGAAATGTCGCCCATGGCATATACTTTTGTTGTTTCTGTTTTTCCATCACTGTGATAATTAACAGGAAGGATACATAAAACAGACAAAATTTGCACATCTTGAGTCACCATCTGTTTCTCTCAATTGCTAAAATTCCTTCACTGAATGGGATGGGGTGAGCCCCATCAATTCCTTCCTAAGGTCTTATCAACAATCTCTCCCCAGTTCACAGTGAAAATCCAGAGTTTGTTGGGCTTCCTTATAGAGCACAGGTGAAGGGAATGCTAAAAGAAGGGTGAGTGACCCCAAAACAGCAAAACTAGGAAGTCTTAACCCAGTGTAGGTGATGGCTTCCCCATAGCTGCAAAGATAGAGGCTCTGTCCTCTAGTCTTCCCCAGCCATAGTCTAGTCCCTCCCCTAGACCCTGGTCTCAGGGTCTAGGGGAGGGACTATGTCCATGCAATGGCTAGGACATCAGGTGAGGGTCCAGCAACCATCCTCCACTTCTGAGGGACTAATAGACCACAGGCCAATCATTATGGATGCTCTCAGTAGGCACAGCTCATCTCATGAAGACAGTAGCAATTTAACCTGGAGGATATCAACTTGAAAACACACCGAAATATCTTTCACTTTATATTCAAGTAGATGCCTCCGTGTAACTACCTATCTCAGTACTCTGCATCAGGGCCTCCAAAGGATGTAATAAGCACTGACTAGGACATACATCCTTCAGTAGTCTCCCAAGGATGCTCTGTCAGGTTCAGGCTGTTGGCAGTCCTTATCCAGACCTTCACCATTGGTCCTTGTTTTCTGTCTATCTACTAGCACAGGATTGTCCATAAAAGACTTTTGTTCTCTTTAGGATCACCTGGTAGTATCCCTAACCCCTTTCTCAATCTGAACTGAAATGACATATCCCTCAAATGACATGCCTGTAAATATATGTTGAATATATATATTTGTGGGTTTATTTGGCAGTCATTGGCACAGTGCATTTTCAACTAGCTCTTTCTCCATGAGTTTGGATTTTGTCTCTCCCAGTTGTAATACATAATTTCATGGGGTAGGAGAAGTGTATATTTCCCATGATATCTAGAAAAATTGCTATGTGCACAAGAGAAGCATAATTAAAGGGAAATGCAATTTAATTTTTCAAATTATTAATGTTCAGTTTTTAAATCCCTCTGAGATCAACTAAAAACATCTTTCACATCTGTTTTACAAGATTGAAAACCTGAGCAGGATTCCTTAGTGCATTAATTTGTTCTAAACTAATGTATGCCCTATGATTTCCATTTGGTGAAATTGGCTTCATTTTTTTTACATTTATTCTTTTTACTAAAATGTTAATATAATTATTATATTGACATGTTTTTATAATTATATCAATATATATAATATAATATTATATCAATATATAATATAATAATATAATACTCATATATTAAATGTTACTAATCATCACAATAGTCTTATTTCTTTATTTTAAATTAAGTTTGTATTCATTTTTTCATACATCAGCATTTTATCAAATAATAAAGATAATTTTGCAGTGTTTCATGAACTCTCAGGGACCATACTGTCCCAATACAAAGCCAATAACCACAGGTGCCCAAGACACTTAGACCTAGAACATGGGCCTCCATTACTCTGTATCTGGGCCTTGAGTACCCAACTTAGATTGCACCTTGAGAGGGAAGCTCTGAAGACTGTGTTGTCTCTACCTGTCTACATGAATTCAGGGCCTCCACATTTCCCAAAAATTGAGTCTAAGAACAGCCATGACTGAGAAAAAAAGAAGCATGCTTCCCTAGTACCAAGGTGGCATTCACCGCCTATAGTGTTATATGCATTCCGATCCCAGCCTTCTCAAAGTTCTCACGGGAAGTGTTTGTAATAATACTCAGGAGTTCTGGCCAACCTCTTCCCTCCACCCTTCGCATGCCCCTCTGTGTTCAGCCATAAGACCCCAGTGTAGCAGGCTTTCTTTGGGACACCAAGCAACTCCCAAATAAAGAGACAGAGGCTTATTATTAGTTATAAAGCCTTAGCTTAGGCTTGTCCCAATAGCTCTTATAACTTAAATTAACCTGTTTCTCTTCATCTACATTTTGTGTCAGGAATTTTTATCTTTCTATTATTCTGTATGTCCTTCTTCCATGTCTGGCTGGCTGTCTGCTGCCTGGATGCCTGGCCCTGGGTGTCACCCTCTATTTTTCCTTAGTTCTCCCCTCTCTGGAGCCTATATTTCTCCTCCTACTTATTCCCCCTGCCCTCCAGCCTGCCTATTGGCCATTCAGATTTGTCATAGACTAATCAGATGCCTTACACAGGCAGGTAAAACAGCAGCATATCTTTATATGGTTAAACAAATGCAGCATAAACAAATGTAACATGTCTTTACATAGTTAAAGTCATATTCCACAACACCCCAGGAAGAACCATTGCAAAGATGGATCTGTTCTCTTGGCCCTGTGTTAATCCTGCTGAGGCTTCCCCACAGACCTAGATTGAGATCGCAAACTCTGGGGCTTTCCTGTCCCACCTGTGCCAGGCCTGTTCATCCTACCCATGCTGGACACCAGTACAGGGGTATTGTCACAATGGTGTCTTTACCTGGTGACCACTTCCTGCCCCAGAGTTTCTACTGTCTTTCTTCCAGTTGCACCCTCCTTAGAAGCTACATTTTCTCTCTTTGCAAGCTTTCTCTCTCTGATCTCCACTGGGATTTGTTGTTCTCCAAAACCCCCACCCACATCCAGTGGTTGGAAGTAGATCTTACGATTATATGTTCTAGATTCTCTTCCTTCTGAGCCAAAAACAAGATCCAGAAGGTTGGGAGATTCTACCAGTGCTGTGTGCATAAGACAGTGCCTGCCCAGAGCAGGGAAGCAACAGAGAATAAAGAGACTTAGATGTTGTCCCTATGTCCCTCCTAGGTCTCTCTGACGTCCTCCAGAAAACAATAATGATGTCAACATTCATGGGCACTGGTAAAGTGCCTGTGGACAGAGGCAGCTCCATACATCTTGGGGGTCTCTTATTTCCAATGGGGATCACATGTTGCAAGGTGATGATACCATCCTCAACTCAGAAATATGGTGAAGGATGTTGAGGGTTGGCCAGGAACTAGTTAGAAGGTTCTTACAGCCCAAGTCTATCTTTGCCAGAGATTTGCACTTCTCTGTGCTGCTCTGAGTCATAACTTCAAGTCTGCTGTTCAGGGAAAGTTAGTTTTGAGTGTCTGTTCAGAAAACAATTTCTCTCTTCAAAGGAGCTCCAGTCATGGGATGGTACAACCAGCCACTGTGTGGGGCCTCCAGGTCCAAGGCTTTCTGTTGTATTTTTAAATAGCTCCCCAGTGTGTGTGTGTGTGTGTGTGTGTGTGTGTGTGTGTGTGTGTGTGTGTGTGTAAGTGTGCATGTGCCATTGCATGAGACTAGTTGTCAGAAAACAATCTCAGATGTTGGTCCTTTCTTCTTCCTTGTTTGAAACAAACTTTCTTAGCATTCAACACTGCATGACCTTCCAAGGATTCTCCTGTCTCCACCTCCTATCATGTTACATGACACTGGATTACAGATATATTCTCCTACATCTGGTTTTCTGTGTGCTCTGGGGATCTGAATTGGGTCCTCATACTTGTGTGGTAAGCACTTTACTTGCTGAGCCATCTCCACAGTCTAGTTTCTTTAGTTTAGAACTCCTATCAGTTCATCAGTGTCAATAGCTGTGTTCTTCATCATGTTCATTCTTGGTATTCATAGGCATGCTGGGATGACTGTTGTGGACCAGTGTTTGTGGGGCTATGGTTGGGACCAGCTGAACAGTCCCAGATTTGTTCCTGAGTGGGGGAGTGTGGATGAGGGAAGGCTAGCTATAGACATTGAAGGAAAGAAGGAGACATAGGATAGTGTCAGGAGGACAGTTTCAGTCCATACTGATTGCCACCTCCTTTTATTCATACATTCTCTTAAGTAACCAACCAAAGTTGGAGACTACGGCAGAAGACTTCTATTATAATGTATAAAGGGCAAATAGCAATTACTTAACCTTAATCCTAAAGACACTCTGTAGCTGCACATACTACTCAGCCTTCAGGCACTTCATGGCTGTACATTTCACCTACCTTCAGGATGAGTGTAAACTCGTCTAAGCCCAAGTCTTTTGTTATTTAGATAGGAGGCATTTACCATTGAGGCCAGGGTATCCTGTAGCATTTAAGTGAATGTCTTAAAAACAATAGGAATGATTCCAGCTCCCTGAACTCCTGGCAAGATGGAATTGCCTTCCATATAAGGGTCCTGACAGATGACTAAACTGTATCCATCTTTGGATCTGCCCAGTTGTCATCTTAGTTGGCAGCACCTCAACTTCCACTTTATAGAAAAAGAAAGTGAATTTCTGAGATTTGTTTAACTCCATCTTGGAACCAGGAAAAGACTGAGATCCATAATTTTGAAATCTGTCAAATAGCTTGAAGTGATTGTAGTAGCATCAATAACAATGACAAGTATGTTTCTAGTGATGCATTGTTCATGAGAAATAATATTCCCAAACACGACTAGCTCAGCCCTGCATAAGAAAAAGATAATTTGCAATTATTGCAGGTTTAACACAAGGAGATTGTTAAATAAGTGATGGGATGTCACTTCAGTGGAGAGATCAGGTTATAGTCATGGCCATGTCAAAATGGCCATGCTATGGTGTTTAATACCAGAGAGGGGGAGGGAGGAAGGGAAAAAGGAAGAGAGAGAGAGATCAAATTTGTAAGACAGAAATCCTCCTTTCTCCTTTAAAAAAATCACTGATAATGTGATTTTCTGTGGCTTCTTGGCATTTTTATGCATTCAGTATATCCAGATAATTGCTGATGCAGGCACCTCCTGTTTTAGGAAGCAGGGGCATATTCTAAAATCCCCATCCTTATAGCATCATTTCCTCACCAACCATGTCCCCTAGGTACCTGGCAACATCAGTCTGTATAGACCTGGCTCATTCTGCAAATGGCTGCCTTGTGTTCCATTTGCTATACTTTCATTCCACAGATGTTTAACGCTTGCTCTATGCCAGGCACTATGCTGAGAAGAGATTCGCACAGCCTTGTAAACTGCTGTTTTGAAAGCCTCAACTGATAGATGTCTCTTTCCATTTTTTTGTTTTTTTTTTTGTTTGTTTGTTTATTTTTGTGTTTTTTGGAGTTAAAATATACTTCAGTATATAATTATGTATATACAATTGGTCCATGGGTTCCATCAAACTCTGTTATTTGGGACCTTAACGTGGCAGTGGGTGGAACTTGGGTGGCCTGGCTGAAAGCGACCACGTGGCAGCAGGGCTCGAGCAGCTTGGTAGAAAGACTTATTGTTACAGAATGGTGTCAGAAGTGGGATGAACCCAAACCCCGAGGTTCCCATAGGAAGGAGGGAACCTGCTGCTGCAAACCACCAAGCACCATGAGCCTCCTTCCCTCAACAAGTCAAGCAGCAGCAGAACCTGGGCAGCTGGTAGTAGTGTTATGAACTTCCATGTAAACTTCACAAAAGGAAGTTTAGCAGCAAAAGAACAGAGACAAGCAGGACTTCTTGTTAGCATCATTTTCTTGGGTGGTTTCTGTTTTGCTAGAGGCAAGCAGAGACTCAAGCAGTTCCCTTAAGGGACGTTTCCTGACTCAGCATAAACGGAAAAACCACGTGGCTCTTTTTAAGAGGCCCGGCTATCTCAGTCAGTAGAGCATGAGACTCTTAATCACAGGGTCATGGGTTTGTGCCTCAAGCAGCTGGCAGTAGCAGTGACCATATCTCCAAGCTGGCGGCATGCTCCTTAAAAAGACAGCAGCTAAGAAAGCAGCCACTTTAATTTTGGCTGTGTTGTTTAACAGTTAAAAGACTATGTGGCCAGAAAAAGATAAAGATTTACAATAAAAACAGAATCAGATGAATAAAAACCTCTAAAGGTTTAAGCTGTGTTTAAAAGAAACAGGAAAAAATAATATAGCTGGGTGTGTTGGCACATGCCTTTAATCCCAGGACTCCAGAAGCAGAGGCAGGCATATTTCCACAGAGAAAACCTGTCTCAGGAAAAAAGAAACAAAAGGAAGTAAAATAAATAAATCAATAGCCATGTAAAGATGGAAAATACACAGAGAATCTGGATACTATACGCTGCTATATTTAAATTGTTTGTTTGCCGAGGAAAGAGCTACACCTGCCACATTTGATTATTTGATTATAAACAATGCTAAATTAATCCAACTTACACATTTTAAAAATTCTGTGACTTCAAAATTTAAGTCTAAGGACAGGCTACTTGGGAAAAGATTTCTTGCTTGTGTTTCCACAGACAATGAAAAGCAATGGATTCCTTCCAAACTAATATGGTTTGATCAAGCAAGATACCCTGAAGTAGTGGCTAAACTGATCCTGTATCCAAAATAACTGAAATGATGCAGTCATAGATGACTATAGCCAGATTTTTATGTTGTATCATGATCCCTATGATATGGACATCGCCAACCAGCAGGAAGCAGTTTGGGATGAACGATGCACAAATTCCCAAATATTGTTTATAAATGTTTGTTTTCATTTAAATGGGATTGGTCATAAATGGTAATGATGGTTCAGCAGTTAAGAGCACTGACTGCTCTTCCAGAGGTCCTGAGTTCAAGTCCGGGAAACCACATGGTGGCTCACAACCACCTTGAATGAGATCTGGTGCCCTCTACTGGCATGCTGGCAGAAGACTGCATACATGATAAATAAATAAAATCTTTAAAAAAATAAAATAAATGCTAATGATCACAGTCAATCTCTTTTTAAAACAAAAATGGGGAATATGATAGAGGAATGAAAACTTTGCATTGGTATGGATTTTCATTTATTGATACAACTTTAAGGTCAATTTTGTGATATGTATATCTCTCCTCTTGTTTAGGTATTGTGTTTATACAGATCTTTTAAAATGTAATGCATAATTAAATACAGATTATATGGTCAGGTATAATAGTCAAAACTTATAATTAGATTAGCTAGGTTTTCTAGATATAAAAAGATGTATTTGAGATGGATAGGTATTCTTCAAACCTTTCAAAGAACTACAGAATATGTGACACTTAAATAGTTTACTGTTTTCATGACAGTGAGACACAACTGCTCCTGGCACACCAATTATGTCAGAAAAGAGGACAGGCATCAAAGAAACTTGTTATAGAGTTTGCTTTCAACATGGCAAGATTAGCCATTTGGGCAAGAAACTGCTCTGGCCTAGAATGTTTGTTACTATATAAACTGGACATATAGGACCCACAAGAAAGTGACTGCTGAACTTACAAAACAAGATAGTCCTGAAGGGTTCCTGCTGAAATGGAGACATACTGTGGCCTATCTGCTGAAGATGGATGCCCTGACGTTACAGAGGAACTTTGGGTGACTGTCCAGGTAGAGAGATGTCTCTGTCAATTCTAGAGTTTATATATTATCCTCCTGTGGTCTTTGATGGAGTTGAAGACAAATAGTTATGGTTATAGTTTTCTTTAGTTATCCTTTTAATTTAGGCAGAAAAGAGGAGATGATGGGGGAGGTCCTTCTATGTATATGATTGTCTTATTGGTTGATAAATAAAGTACTGTTAGCCAATAGGAAAACAAGATAGGTGGGACTCGGAGTCAAGGAGGATTCTGGGAAAGGTAGGAGAAAGCGCAGAGTCACCATGTGATCCCAGAACACCAGGATGCTTTCCTCTGGCATCAAATAAGATAATCTTATATATAGATTTATGATAATTAAGATGAGCTAACAGATGAGAACTCCTAGTCATTGGCCAAGCAGCATTTGTACCTAACATAAGTCTCTGTATGTTACTTGGGACTTTAATGTGGTGGTGGGCAGAACTCAGGCAGCCTGGCAGAAAGCACCCACATGGCAGCAGTGACTGGTGGCTTGGCAGAAAGACTTATTGTTACAGAACTCAATTTAAAAAAATAAAACTTGGATTGATTATGGTAAACAAAATTGCATCTAGATTGAGTGAATATGCATAGCCTTTACTGGTTGTTTTGGATCGATAATACAGTATAATAACAATTTACAAAGCATTGCCCTGCTTTGGATACAATACAAGAAATACAATGACAATTTAAAGAAGGCTGTATGCAAACACTATGACACCTTACATAACTAAACTGAAAATTGAAGATTTGTGTCTATAAGAATGCTGAAACAAACTGCTCCAATTTGGCAAAGGAGTCACATAATTGAAATTTTAATTGGCACTTTTTTTTCTGGACTACCTTAAATATTAGACTCCTACAAAGAAGGGCTTTGTCTTTAACAGGACAATGTGACAGGGAGTCTTTAGAACTGCAATGCTAATCAATTAACTGGAGTATTGAGGAAAGTACAAAATCACATTTATCAGTTGTCCTAAATAATCCCTGCACTAACTGGCCTTGCTTGGAAGACATGTGTGGGTGTTCCTTGAATGTGATGTAAATAGAAGAATTAGTATACATGGAATCTTCAGTACCATCCACATTGAATGGGTGATAAGGCCAAAAACAAGTGCTATTAAATACCAGTTTGAAGCCCAATGCCTGGCAACACTGAGCCTGAAATCAAACAGTTTCCATAACCAGTATCTTGGTGGCTGGGGAGTCCAGAGTAAGAGGCTCAAGAAGATGGACTTGCGGGGTTACCAAGAGATGGTGGAGAATTCTAGAGAAGAGTTGGGAATCTGGGACAAAGAAATGATTTCCAAACTTTCTGATGTCAGCTCTGGCTGCATAGAGTGGTCTTGTGCATTCCCTGTTGTTCAAGACAAATGAATCTACCTTCCTACATTGCATGCCTCTGTCTGTATTATAGGGATTACTTATCTTCCATGTCTGATCCTCAAGCATCCATGGTGCAGGGCCTCTCTCTGGCTTAGCAGTATCAATTATTATGACAAACAGACTGGCTCACATGCCCTGCTGACTTTTTACTCACATACCATTTACTTGGGGAGGGGAGCAGAAAGAAAAGCTTCTGAGGAGTATTTACAGAATGAAAATAACCCAAAGAGGGAGTCTGTAAATGTGGGAGAGCTCAGGCTGAAGGCAAGGAGTACATGGGAGAGGATGGAATGGGCTGCCTTCTGTTTCTAAACAGCACAGAGAGTGAGAGACTGCAAACACACCTCTGAATCTTTACTTTCCCACTTACTTGATTGTGTGGCTTTGACAATATCCCACCATCTCTGGCCCTATACACAAGTCTCCTATAATATGAGCATTGCAAAAAAGGATTCTTCTTTAACAATGCAATTTTCCAATGGCAACAGGACCTTAGTCGTAGGTCCTGGAAATTGCTAAATTTTCAAAATCATTTGTCATAGCCTTCTTAGGGAGTCAGGGAGTCCTTGAATAGTAGTCAAAAGCCTGCATGAAGCCCTGATGCAAAAAAGTTATATGTTTGAGTCCAAAAGATAAAATGAAAGACTGCCAAGGATGCACAGGTATACCATGACTCACTAGGTGACTGGCCTGTGTCTGCCTGGCCCCAACACTCAGATGAAGCACATACAAGTCCTTTTGGAGCTGGGGTCAGGTGTGGACTGCATGGACAGCCACCTGCCATGGGAAAGCCCAGATTGGCTTTGCTGTGCTTGATCATAACATATCAGTTGTCATTATATTGTTTGGGGGACATTCCATACCAATTATATTATTTCATTTTCTTAAATGTTGCTTCTACATGATTCCATCTTTTACATAATCCAATTTGAAGCTCCTTTTTATCTCCCATCTCATATTATATTGGGTTTTGTGTTTGTATTTTATATACTGAGTTGCTTTTCTTTCTCTTTTTCCTGACAAAATGCCTGGTAGAAGCAAGGTAGAAGACGTGTGGTCTATTTTGGCTCCTGATTTCAGGCCATCATAAAGGAGTTGACATGACAGGGCAGTACTATCTGTAGTGGTAGGAGTGTGAGGCACAAGATCTTCATATGTAGTGAAACAAGAAGCAGAGAAAGTATCAGGAACTGGGAGCAGGCATGACCTTAAAGAGCCCATTGCCAGTTAACCATGCTCTGACTCCTAGAACTAAGGACCCATGGCCTTTAAAATAGTGCCACAAGCAGGGGAATAAAGCATTCAAAATCTGAACCGGTCAGACATTTCCTGTTAACACCATAACCAACAGTTTTCTTATTTTTATTTGTAGATATGCCTTACGATGTACGAAAAGCACTCATAATAAGAGGCCATCACAAAATATGCTTCATCACATGGGTAGGCACCACACACTTCCACACTGGTGACTACATTTTGGAAAGCAACAATGTAGAGCATCAGAGCTGGACAAGGCTTTAGCAGCTTAGACATTTTCCTTTCTATTCTTACGGGGTCTCTACTTTGGTTAAAATATGGCACTGGCTTGGGGTCAGAGGTGTTGGGTACAATCCAGGCCATATAGAGAAAGATTACCATACATGGGATAGGTGTGTCATAGGTTTATTTTATTGAATAGAATTCACTTACCAGAGAAACCAATAACCCAGGGTCAGTGCCCCAATCATGCAGTCTCAGCTGCTCTCCGAGACCTGACCAGAACCCCAAGTGAGAGCTGCCTATATTTCCTCTCCCCAGGCCTATATCCCACATGTCCCATAAATACATGTGACCATGCCCAGGTACCTAGTAAGATCTCTCCCTACAAGGCTTCTCTCTTTGAGAAAGGCCCTTATCATTCTGGTTTTATCCTTGGGCCACACTTGGAGGAAACAACACTAATTTATCTTTCTCAGAGATAGAACTGCTGACACTGGAGAAGGAAGGGCTTGTCTGAGTTCTCACTTGTGAAATGAAGCAGCTGACATGACAACCCCAGCCTGCCACTCAAGAGGTGGTGCAGGCTGCCTCCTTACCCCAGGCTCAGTGAACCTGAGTATGCCCAGACTGCTTGTCCCTGCAGCCACTTCCCTTTGCTCTTCCTTATTCTCTCTGGCTTACAACATTCAAGACTCAGAGAAAGTTAGCTGACTGTCCCTTCTCTGGCTTTTAAAAGGGTTTTCTGGAATATCTGAGACCTGAGCCTCCCCATTTCTCTGTCTGCCTCAGAATTTCTTTGTTCTTTACCTGATGAACACTTTCACTGCTGACTCCAGATTTGTTCTGGAGATTTTTAAAGCTATTTCATTTGCTAATTCTAGAGATGAGGGTTGAGAGGTGCTCACCATGCCAAGAGCCCGAAGAACTACAAAAAATTAAAAGCTCAAGCTGGAAGATCATTCATAGTGCTTACCATGTGTGCTGGCCAGTGTTGTGTCATAAACTAGAGTCATCTGGGAGGAGGAAACCTCAATTAAGAAAATGGACTTGCAAGATACATTGGAGCAACTTCTCTACAACCATCCAGCACCAATCTGCCACCATCTGAGCCTTGACCAAGCCCCTACTGGGAGAGGTGAGTGCCTTCCACCCCACTGGAGGTCCTTAATCAGGGATGCACATCCATCCTACCCATGGCAACCTCAGAGACCTGAGGACAGCCCCAAACCTTCCAGCACTGCATCAGTAGGCATAGGAGCCTTGGCCCCAATCCAATGGGAGAGGGGAGAGCCTGCCTCCCCCCACAACGTGCTCTTAACAAGGACATGTCCACCCCTATTCTGCCTACCAAAACCTCAGAGACCAGGAAGCATCCCCAAACAATCCAATACTGCATCTGCTGCCATTGGAGCCTTGGCCCCCGCTACACCAGGAGAGGTGAATGTCTAGCATCACACCCCTCCCTTCCTGGCTGGAGGCACTTAACTAGGGCATATCATACCCCCATCCCACCCAACAAAACCTCAGAGAACTGGAGGTAGCTCTACACCATGCAGTATTATATCTGCCACCACTGGAGCCTTTGTCCCACCCCCACATGGAGAGCAAGAACAACCACCTAAGCCACAGGCCCCACCTACACCAACTGGAAGAAAAAAGACCCCCTGAATCACAGGTCCCACATGCACTCACTGTAGGAAGACATGGGTAGATGACAGTATAAGAACACATTCAAAAACATAAAGAGTAATATGACACCACCAGAAACTAGGAGTTCTACAGCAAGAAGACCTGAACATCCCAATGCAGGTGAAGTAGAAGAAAACAGCCTTAAAAATAACTTTATGAAGATGATGGAGGCCCTTAAAGAGGAAATGATAAACTTCCTCTGATGGGGAATGTACTTCTGTGTATGTTTATCTTATTGATTGTTAAATAAAATACTGTTTGGCCAATGAGAGAGCAAGTTAGACGGGACTAGAAGTCAAAGAGGATTCTGGGAAATGTAGTAGAGAAGTGATGATCCAGACAGGAAGTGACATAGCAAAGAGTCTGATATCTAAGTGAGCAAACAGGAAGTCTTGCTTTTTTCCCTCGGCTCCTGCTCCAGTGGCACAATGTGATCCACCAACAAGGAGGGACGCCGTAAGGCATCCTACAAGATAAGTCTTATAAAATATATAGATGTATAATAATTGAGACTGAGCTAACAGATGAGAATCCTAGTCATTGGACAAGCAGCATTGTATGTAATACAAGTTTCTGCGTATTCATTTGGGCCCTAACTCAGGCAGTCGACTGGCATAAAGCACACACGTGGTAGTAGGGCTCAGGTGGCTTTTGGCAGAAAGATTTATTGTAACACTTCCTCCCTTATAGAAATGGAGAAAAAGGCAAACAAAAATCGAAGAAATGGAGTAAAGTCAAACCAAAAAAAATGCAAGAAATCTCTTAAATAAAACAAGGAAAGTCAATAAATAAAACAATAAAACAGGTGAAAGCAAACAATGCAAACAGTTCAAGACTTGAAAAATGAAACAGAGGCAATGAAGAAAACCAACTGAAGGAAATCTGGATAAACCATCAGGAACTACCAGATGCAAACACAACCAACAGAATACAAGTGATGGAAGAGGAAATAGATTCAGGCACCAAAGGAACTGTTAAGTTCAACAAATCCTTAGCACAAAATATCCAGGAAATCTGGAACACCATGAAAATACCAAACCAGAAGAAGGTGAGGAAGTCCAGCTCAAATGTGGATAAAACATATTCAAAAAAAAATCACAGAAGAAAATTTCCCAACCTAAAGAAGGTACAAGAATCTTACAGAACACCAAATAGACTAAATCACAAAGAGTCCCCCTGCCATATAATAATCCAAACACCAAATATACAGAATAAAGAAAGAATATTAAGATCTGCAAAGGAAAAGGGCAAGTAACATATAAAGGCAGACCTATCAGAATTATACCTGACTTCTCAATGGAAACTCTGAAAGACACTAGATCTGGAATAGATGTTCTTCAGAAACTTAGAGACCACAGATGGCAGCCCAAACTATTATACCCAGCAAACCTTTCAATCACTATAGATGGAGAAAACAAGACAGTCCATGAGAAAAACAGATTTAAACAATGTATATCCACAAATCCTACAGAAAGTATTGGAGGGAAACCTCCAACCCAAGGAAATTAGCTACACTCACAAAAACATAGGCAATAGATAATCCCACATTTCCAAACCCTCCCAAAAAAGGGAAACACAGACAATACAAACACCACCAACAAATCCAAAAAAAAAATTACTAGGAATCAACAATCAATAATCATTAATATCTCTTAATATCAATGGTCTCAATTCACCTATAAATAGACACAGGCTAACAGAATGGATACAAAGACAGAATCCATCCTTCTGCTGTATACAAGAAATACACCTCAACTTCAAAGGCAGATGGACGTTGCCTCAGAGAAAAGGGTTAGGAAAAGATTTTCCAATCCAATGGCCTTCAGAAACAAGCTAGTCTAGCTATCCTAATATCTAACAAACTAGAATTCAAACTATAATTAATCAAAAGAGATGAAGAAGGTTATTTCACATTCATCACAGGAAAATCCATCAAGAAGAAATCTGAATTCTGAACATCTATGCCCCAAATAAAAGGCACCTACATTTATAAAAGAAACATTACTAAAATTTAAATCACACATAAAACCCCATACACTTATAGTGGGAGACTTTAACACCCCACTCTCACCAATGAACAGGACTACCCGATAGAAACCTAACAGAAAAATAAATGAGCTAACAGAAGTTCAGACAGCTATAGAACAGTCCATCTAAACACAAAAGAATATACTGTCTTCTTAGCACCCCATGGAACCTTCTCTAAAATTGACAACATACTTGGCAAAAAAGCAAACCTTAACACATAAAAAATTGGAACCCCCCCCATATCTTATCAGATCGCCATGGTTTAGTGTTAGAATTTAACAACAGCTCAAACTGCAGAAAGCCTATGAACACATAGCAAAGATTTTGGACTTGGAAGATAGCTATGCTTGCCTCACATGATGTGGACACTCTCTTCCAAAGCCTTTCCTTTCTACTTACTGGTCAGGGAGAAAGGAGTAGGGAGAAGGAGCCCATCAGCCCTTCTCCCTCTAAGCCAGTGATTCTCAACTTGTGGGACGACCCCTTGTGGATCACATATAATATACCCTGCATATCAGATAGTTATATTATGATTCATAACAATAGCAAAATTACAGTTATGGAGTAGCAGCAAAATAATTTCATGGTTGGGGGTCACCACAACATGAGTATGAGAGCCCACAAGTGACTCATTTCCATACAAAGTCCATTCTGACCTATATGACATTCGAGTTTGCTTGTTTTAGTCTCCTTGAAAGCCATGACAATGTTCTGATTAAGGCCATGGAATAGAGTATATTATGTGTCTAATGTGCAGTTACCGATGCCAGCAGTAGGCACACAGATAGATAATGCACTGCTTGCTGCTAGTAGGACCTACATGATAGATATTGTGCCTGGCTGCTCCTCAATTCAAGGACAGTGCAGAGAGTTGGTTAATTGACTATGCTGTTCTTTGTTCTGCTTTGCCTCTTGTATGTATATAAGCAGGGTCCAAAGTAAACTCGGGGTTGTCTGGTGTGCTAAAAGTCATGCATAGGGCAGTCCTCCCGAATCTATCCTGTGTTTCTGTCTTTGTTTCTTTTATCTGCCTTTTCTCAATCCTCATGCCCCTACTCAGGTGACCCAGCTGACTCTTGGAGCACACTCTGACACATGAGGAACTGTATAATTAAATGGTCACAGTATTAAAAGGTTAAGAACCCCTGCTCTAGACTGCCATCTTCTGAGTGAGGAGGTAAAAATCAGGACAAGAAAGGATGCTGCAAGTTTACTTGGCCATCTGTTATTGTGGGAATTCTGTTTCAGCTCTGCTGACCAATTGTGAGGCACTGTTTTGGCCCAAGGGGTGTATTTAGAGAGGAAGATATATGACCCCACTAGTCAAATAAAAGGCCAAGAAGGGGTGAAAGTCACTATTTGGACAGTGGAGGAGCTGGGGGCAAGCCATGGCTTGGAGCTTCCCCATTGCCCTTTGGGAAGGACGTTATGCAGACAGTAGGGGGAGCTGGTTCCCAGTGAGAACATCAGAGCAGATGATGTACCCTGGATTCCTCAATCAGTCTTGTATTCATTGTGCATGGATTTTGATATTAATAAAAGGTAGCACAATCCCCAGACCTCCATCATTAATCTGTGGCTCCTATAATGCCACTGCATTCTCAGGTGTTACATTAGTTTTTAGCCACTATGGAAATACACTTGAGAATAAGACTTAAAGAAAAAAAAAAAAAAAAAAAAAGGATCGGCTTTCACTTATGGTTTCAGAGGGTTATATTACGAAGCTCCATTTCATTAGGGCCTTTGGTAAGTCAGAATATCATAGCATCAGGAGGGCAGAACAAAGCAGCTCAATTGGTGGTCGCCAAGAAAGAGAGAGGGGGCAGACAAATAAGCAGGACCCTAACAGAGACATTCATGGTCCCCCAGAAAGGGGAAAGGGAAAAGATCTCTTGAGCCAAATTGGAGCACAGAAGGAGGGGAGAGGGATTAGGAGAAAGAGAAGGGGAGAAGAGGAGGGGGGAGGAAGACATGAGGGACCAGGAAGACTGAGTCATTGAAGAATAGTGGAGAGCAACAAAAGAGATACCTTAATAGAGGGGGGCATTATAGATTTAAAGAGAAACCTTGCACTAGGGAAATGTGCAGAGATATACTAGGATGACCCCAACTATGAATCTAAGCAAAGGGGAGAGGCTATCTTAAATGCTCTTCCCCTATAATGAGATTGATGGCTACCTTATATGCCATCATAGAGACTTCATCCAGTAGCTGATGGAAACAGAAGCAGAGACCCACATCTAACCACTGAGCCTAATTCCTGGAATCCAGTTGTAGATAGGGAGAAGTGATGACCAAAGGGGGTAAAGACCATGCTGTGGAAACCCACAAAACAGCTCACCTGAACAAGGGAGATCTCATGGACCCCCAGACTGAAAACTGAGAATCCAGCATAGGACAGAAACAGGCCCCCTGCATGTGGGTGTCAGTTAGGAGACCTGGGCAGTATATGGGGCCCCTGGTAATAGAACAGCATTTATATCTAGTGTAGGAATGGAAATTGGGAGCCCATTCCCCATAGATACTCTCCCAGCCTAGAGATATGGGGGTGGGCCTAGTCCCTGCCCCAAATGATTTGACAGACATTGATGATACTCCATAGTAGGCCTCATCCTTTCTATGGAGCAGGAGAGGGATAGGATGGGGATTTGTGTGGGTATGGATTGTGTGGGATTGTGAGATGACACAAGCTAGAGTCATCTGCATGGAGGGAGTCACTATTGAGAAAATGTCTCCAGAAGATGGGCTGTAGGCAAGGATATAGGTCATTTTCGTGATTAACTATTTATTGATGGGGAGGGTCCAGCCCATTGTGGGTGGTGATGTTCCTGGTCTGGTGGCCTTGGGTTCTATTAGAAAGTAGGCTGAGCAAGGCATGAGGAACAAGCCAGTAAGCAGCACTCCCTCCATGGTCCCTGCATCAGCTCCTGACCCCAAGCTCCTGCCCTGCTTGAGTTCCTGTCTTGACAGCCTTTGACGATGAACAGTGATGTAGAAGCTTAAGTCAAATAGACCCTTTCCTCTCTAACTTTCTTTGGTCATGGTGTTTCATCACAACAACAGTAACCCTAGCTAAGACAGTGATATTAGAGAATCAACAAATAAATCAGACAAGCTGCAACAGATTCTTTACATAGAGGATTCTTAGTACCATTGATATATCCCCAAGCCTATGGCTCACAAGACAGTATTTCCTGAACTGTTTGAACAAGGTAACTTCTCTAAAGAACATGATGCAGTAGTCAGAGAGGGTAGGTGCTGAGGTCTGGCTATCAGTCACTGCCAGGTGATGGACAAGATATGGGTTGGGGCCACCCCTTAATGTTCCTTGGGGGGGAGCCAGATCCCAGTAACCAGGAAAGAGGAGGGTAAGAGTTGAGCATGCCTCTGCTCTAGCCCTCAGGGATGTAGTATGATGAAAGGATATAAACCTTCTAGGAAGCCTGGCCATGCAGGACCATAGCACCTGAGAGCCATGAGGACACTCCAGGAGGAGGCTTCTATCTCTGGACATGATGGAAGACAGGCTCTTCCATACCCAAGGCCAAGCATGATCTCATGGCTTCATCTTCCAGAATTTTTCCAGAGAACTACCCTGCACCTCAGCTTCTATGTCCTTAAGTCTTCTCAAGGCAAAAATCCATATACCCTACACCATTGTCATTGATCTGAAATTTCCTCGAGCTCCTTGATGTGAAGGCACTGTGAACTGTTATCAACAGAAGGAAACAAAGAGCTTCACATTATGAAGGTCATGTGATCATCTTTGTATTTTCATAGTCAATTTATCAAACAGGTCATTTTTTCTCTTTCACTGGAACTTGTGAAGCTATGCATTGCTATAAATACAAGCCCAGAAGTTTCCAGTGGTGGGTAGATCACTGATTCTTTCTGAGCCTCAGATTATGTATGCAGGAAAGCGAAGGGGTAGGTACATTTTTTACTTGTGGAACAAATATAGGAGAGTTCCAGCCTGGTTCTTCACCTACTCACCAGAGAGGAAGCTTTCAACATTACCATGGAATCCACAGAGAGATAGGCTTCTCATGGAAAGACAATGTACTACTATCACAGTAAGCAAGAAGGGTATGGACAAGACTCACTTAGGGCTAGGGCCTAATATTTGATGTAAATTTAACAAGTCAGTGTTGATCTTCTAGCATGTCCTTCCATTTCTATAGGCTAGATGGTCATAGACTCAGCGTTAGAGTTGTGAGCACAAGCTGAGGGCTGCCATCAGTTCATTTGCATATTTCTCATCCATTTGCCCAGTACAGATTTTTCACCGGCTTGCTTGACTGTAGACTTGAGTGCTACATTGCAACAGAGCAGCCAAGGGTGACTAGTGCTTATTGTGTGGCATTCCTGGGGAGATGTAAACAAATGTTTACTCATCCCAGATAAGGGATGGACAACAGAACGAAAATAACAACATTGCCAAAGTCAACTTGGTGAAGCAATGATTTTATTGCAGTTACTCACAGGAGTGTGGGTGAAGAGTACAGGAGCTACATCTCAGGAATCTGGAAGCCTGAGTTATCTGCATGACTCTCAGGTGGCTCAGCAGGTCTCCTCTCTTCAGATATTCTTAATGCTTATACAACTTTGGGAAGGAAGGGACTTTGTGACTCTGGTTTCAGGGACATCCTGAGACTTTAGTCATTTGATTTCTGCATTTTAATGAACCTTCCTTCAGAACTTTCTAGGCTTAATTGTTGGCAGAAGGAAGGGAGTTCACGAGAGGCTGAATAAAAGCATATCAAATATTTATTGGGGGACACTCATGAACAACAACATAGGTAGAGAGTCGCCTGGAGGCGCAGGAAGCTTTCATCAGATCTCCCACCACCATACAAGACACAGAGAAAACACTTCTTCTCCCCACTTAACAGTCCACAGGGAGCAACTCACACCACGCCTAGAGGAGGCCAGTACTCCCCAAACTATTTGCTGAATGAATTCCCACAACACTCAATGAACTTCCTTCCAGGACAGTATTTCTGTTTGGAGCAAAGTGCTACAACAGTGATTTTTCTAGAAGAAAAGCTCCTGAGTGAAGCGATGGGACAGCCAAGAGAAAGCCAGATGAACCCAATACAGGGACGTGGTAGGGTTAGTACCAGATGGGATACTGTCATGCCTAAGGTTCTGTGGTGGTTTGAATAAGATGGCCCCATAAGTTCATATATTTGAATGTTTAATCAGCAAAGAGTGGAACTGTTAGATAGGATTAGAAGGATTAGGGGGTGTGGTCTTGTTGAAGGAAGTGTGTCATTAGGGATGGACTTTAAGGTTTCATAAGCCCATGCCAGGCCCAGTCTCTCTTCCTGCTGACTGTGGATCAGGATGTAGATCTCTCTGCTGCTTTCCCAGCACCATGTCGGCCTGTGTGCCTCGGTGCTTCCCACCATGATGATGATGCCATACTAACAGCTGAATCTGTCAAGAACCCCTCAATTATGTGCTGTCTTTTTATCAGAGTCACCTCTGTTGTGGCATCTCTAAACAGCACTAGACCAGTGACTAAGACAGCCTTCTCTGGTTTCCGATGGATAGAGATGAATTTCACAGCAACTCATCCCTAACAGGGCACATATTCCATGGATCTCCACAGAGAGCCAGACCAGTAAAGAGAGGAATGAGAGAAGATGATTTCTAGAGACAGGCAGCACTTCTGTGTCTCGGACACGATGATTCCTGGTGGGACATCGCCCTCTGGTGGAAAATTTGAGTAATGCCCCTGGCTAGGGCTGTGACCTCTTCCAAGGTGTCTATGATCCTAGGCCCATTGTCTTCTTGAAACAGTGCTGTATGATGAGTGGGGAAAGTCACTAGTGCCCTGCAGAAGGAAGCTTAAACAGCTGTACTTTAAGACTCAGTGTCCTCCTGCCTATGGCCCTTTCTAGGCGTTCCTTTTGTCTCGCCCTTCCAGTTGCTGCAGAGGTCTGGTTCTCTGGGAGTAGTGTGTGGACTTTGGGTGAGGATCTACAGCCAGCAGGCTCTCTCGATTTTGTTCAAGCCTTCAGCAGAGTGTTTTTCAGAACGGACACATTTCCAAAGACGAGGCAGTTGGTGAATGGTTGCCCCTAGGAGTTCCCAGCTGTTTGCTTTCTGAACAGTTCCACCCCACTTGCTTTTAATGGAACTAATTATTCAATATGCCTGCATATCCTTGCCCCTTTACAGGCCATGTCTGCTCAGGATCTGTACTTGCAGGGAGTCATTCCCAGGCATAGTAACCACCACCCAACCACAGCTCATCTAGCATGATACCAGCTCAATGATCTGTGTGACCACTTTCAGGCTAGCCCAACAGTGATTTATGAAGCACGCATGATAGTAAAGCAACCAGGGACCTCCTCCTGTCATGGACCCATCAGGAGCTCAGCAATAGGCTACTTAGATGCCAACATACAAGGCACATTTTCATGGGGTACCCCAGAGAGGAAAGGCTTATTTACTTTTCTAGTTTTAGATGGTTAATTCTATATGTCCACTATGCTGGTCCATGGCTCAGACATGTGTGTTCAAACATTATTCTGGGAACTTCTCCAAGGAGTTGTCAAAGGACATTAACATTTAAGCCCATGTATTTGGGGTAGCACACACTGCTTTCCCCCAAACAAGGGGACTCATCAGGGCAGTTGAAGTCTGAATGAGCCAACAGACTGACCTTCACTTAGCAGATTAACACCACACACACACACACACACACACACACACACACACACACACTAACACACTAACACATGCAACACACATACATATAACACATACAACACACACACACAAAACACACACAACACACATAAACACATATACAACACACAGAGACACACAGACACACAGACACACACATACACACATACACACTAACACACGTAACACACATACATATAACACATACAACACACACACACACAACATACAGACCATACATAAACACATATACAACACACACAGACACACAGATACAGACACAGACACAGACACAGACACAGACACACACACACACACACACACACACACACACACACACACACACACACACAGAGGTTTATCCTGTAATGGGAAGTTGGACCAAGGCATTGCTCTGATGTGACTATCACATGCCCATCAGGCAGTCCCTGGGCTCCCTCTGCTGGACTGAAAGAAAATCTTTATTTTTCTGATCTTGGCTAGTCAGGGTACCAGGGCTATTTGGCCCTTCTTCCACATTTAAGCTTCCTTCATTATATCTACCTCTAATGCTTCTTGTGTGAGCTGTGCAGATAAATGAAGAGAGGATGTCTCTGGTTTCTTCATCACTGGAACCCAGAGATCAGAGAGATGAGATGTAGAAAGATGGGAGATGAAAACAAGGCCTCAGGAACATGACATTCAATCTATGACACACATCAGATGGCTTTTACAGATGAACCCTTCAGCTGAGGAATAAACCTTTCTAGGGCCCCTTGAAGGCTTATCAAGGAAAAGTAAAAGGTAGGCTGTGGTGGTTCCGGGGACATCTTGAGATGACACGAGAGCAAGAAGATGATGCATCAGAGGGAGAGATGAGCCCATAGTCCTGAATTCCCAGCCCTGGTATACCCCTTCCAGGTGTCTTGGATTGGGGCCACCTCCCACCTGAGCTTCTACTTTCTGCTTGTTTGTGGTCCTGTAGGTTTTCTTATGGTATGTGGACAATCTCAGCCCTCCAGGATGCCTGGTGCAGGAAAAGAAAAAAAAAAAAAGAGGATGCTATGCTAAGGCCCATCCTCCCAGTGTTCTGACTCACAGTGCAACTATGGCATGGCCTTAGGGCTTACCCAGGTAGGCTCTGCAAGAACACTCAGTGCCCAATGTGTTCTTCATGTAGAGAGGTCACACGCCACTGCCACCCAGCAGAAAGAGACAGGACTCTCAGACACCTGGATGGAGTAACATTTTGTATGAAGATTTGTGCATAATTTAAAATAAGCATCCAGATGTTATTATGTGAATTATATGTTCCATCATATATTATGTATTTTCATATTTAATGTTAATTATATGCACATAAGATATGCATATGAATCAGTATTGAGAAGCATAAAAAATCTTACGTTAATGTGTTTTATATTCAAAATGGTTCATGTGTGTCTTTAGATTTTAAGACACACATGTATATGTGTATATAGGCTCTGTGAGGGATTAGCTCCAGGATCCTAAATCAAAATCTGCGGCCTCTTGGGTTTCTTATAGAGCGTTGTATAGCCTTTGCCTTCTATACTGTCAACCTTCACTAGATAACTTACACAATGCCTTGCAGAATGTAAAGGCTTGAAAACCGGTTGTATATGGTATTATTTAGGAGATGACAAGCAAAAAGTCTGTATATATTTGGTATGGATGTAATTTCTTTCCAAATTCTTCCATTGTGTGGTTTTTAATCTGCAGAGTAGCAGCTGTGCTTGTCCAGGGCTCCCTGGATTCAGTACCAGTTTCTGCCTGTGATGTTGTCAGGCAGCTGCAGTTACTCAGCTGAGATACATCACATTAGCATCCCACCATCTCTCAAACCAATAAAAGTGAAACAGATGTAGAACCAAAAGATGGGAGTTAAAAATCTGCCCTTCTGCCTCCACGTGTTCAACTTTCAGATAATTTAGCTCATCTACCTCGGCTTTGATTTCTTCATGTGGGTTGGAATGTCATTGTCCTTTGCTGATAGAGTCCCATGTAGATGAAGGGATAATACAATGAAGAGTTGAGATCATTGGCTAATGCAGGACAAATGGCCATTGAGTACCAATTGGTAGCTGCAAAACCCTGGTCTGGGCCATAAACACAGGGATCAAAAGGGACATAGGTGAGTCATTAGGTGATTCAGTGGCAGAGCCCTGGCCTAACAGTCCTCAAATCACCCTGTTTGTGGGGGAAGCAGTTGTGTGATGGGAGTTATTCTCTGTATATGTGTTTCTCTTATTAGTTAATGAATAAAACACTATTCAGCCAATGAGTCAGGAAGAGAGATGGGTCTAGGAGATAAAGAGAATTCTGGGAAAGGTAGGCAGACTGGGCCCACCACAGTCACCATGCTGCTGAAGGATGTCCTGGGAAGGACTAACATCTGGAAGGTGGAAGTGGTTCTGCTTTGAAAGTGAGACAAACAGTTGAGAGACTCTGGTGGATTGACACTGAGAGGCTTTTAGAAAGACTGGGCATGCACACTTGGGGAGGAGATAGGAATTTTTTATAGATACTTGATGCAGTAACTATTGTCATCCATTATCTGATAGTCTATAGATAGGATTCTATTTCTAGGCCTGGTTTTTCTACTAGATTGATGCCTTTCTTTATTTCAGTGAAAGTGATCCAGAATGTTTCACAGATCCCAGAGTTCTTCCCTCCTCTTTAAAATAGATTAAATCAACAGCTTGAAGGTTCTGTTTCATTACAGAAGACCAGACAACTACAGATTCAATAATGTCATATAAGGAGGCTCTGAAGTGGGGACTGGCCTCCTGACAATGCCCTTTAAATGTCACCTCATCAAGATGTCCTCAGCCATTACCTTAATGGTCTTCCTCCTTTATTGCTTAATATAAAAGGGGATATTAACTCTAAACTCAAACCCTGATATAACCAATTTGTTAAAGCAATTTGGGAGAATGATTTAGCAGTGAGCACAATGCTGAGGCTGGATCCCTGATACCTTTATCTTGAGCAAAACCTGTAATAGTGAGGCCCCAGCATGTGCTGATCACACACTATGGGTCAGGAACAGCCCAGGCTCTAGGGACACACAGATGAAGGGATGCAGTTCTGCTATAAGAGAATTCACAATTAAGAAGAGAAAGAGACATAAGCAGAACAGCAAGATGCAGACTCCAGGGAATTGGTTAAAAGAAGAGACTGATGCTACAGGCTGAGAGTGCACAGACTGATTCATGGAGGACCAACCTGAACTGTAGGTAGGAAGACCACAGTGCAGATGATGCCAGATGGAGGGAAGAGGCCTGCTTGAGCTGTGGTCATTGATAACCAACCCTGACTCACGGTGACTTGGTGTTTTCCACATTGTACTGGCCAGGACATGGAACCCCTTTGAGTGACATTAAAGCCTTGAAAGGCATTGCTAGACACTTTGCAGTGTAGGTAGATGACCAGCAAAGACAAGGACCTGGATAGGACAGCCAGATGCCCTCTAGAACAGCCAGAGTTGTTGCAGGTGCTGTGGACTATGGGTGATATATTATTTACAATTTAATAAAGCTTGCCTCATGGTTCAGAATTCAAAGATAGCCACAAGCCATAGCAGTCAGGCAGTGGTGATACACACCTCTAATCCTAGCTGCCATACTAGCAAGCCATAGAACTAGTAGGTAGTAACACAAACCTTAATTCCCTGGATTCAGAAGACAGGAAGATGGGTTTCTGTTAGTGCAAGGCTATGTTGAGCTACATGAAATTGATCCAGTCTAAAACAGAAACAGCTCACACAAAGGTAATCTCAGTACTTGGGATCACAGGCCTTTAATCCCAACACTGGAAGTGCATAAAATAGGAGCAAATATTCGGTCTGGGGCATTTTGGTCTCCATCTGGGTTTGGGCACTTGCTCTCCAGTCATATTGAGGGCAGGATTGCTTCAGCTTGCGTATAGGTAAGAGCTACTGGCTTGACCTCTTTGCTTCTCTGAGCTTTCAGCTTGAAGCCCAATATTGGTCTCTGGGTTCTTATTATTCCTACTACAATAGGCTGTGGGGTGACTGATATCTAGAGCTAAGGAACGCAGCAACAGATCACTTGAGGCACAGGATACAGTGGGGAGGGAGAGAGTTTATTAATCAAGTAACTTGAGAAGAAATGGAAAGACCATTTGAAGGGGTGAACAGTGACCTAGTACAGAAAAGGAACAGTGAGCTTGTAAGAGTTCAGTGCAAAACCAAAACACAGGGAAGGAAAGAGGGTTGGGAGGGAGAGAGCAGAGTACTAAGCAGTCATTGGCTGCAATTAAACAGCAGAAAGAGAAAAAGAAAAGAAAATCTGAAGTGAAAATAACTAGGAAGTTTCCCAGCTGTGGAAAGCAGAAAGTCTTCTAAAGCGGGACACCATAAAATAAAACAGGTAAGAGCATGCCTAGGCAGAATACATTCAACAATGCCAAAATTAAAAATCAAAGCTGACAAACCCTTCAGTAAACTAAAGGGAAGAGGCATTGCATACAGGGGAACACTCACATAGATAAGGCAGATTTCTCACTAGAAATGATGGAAATGAAAAGGCAGGATGGGATCTTTACAATGCAGAAGGATAAAAATAAGTGCTGTTCAAACATTTACTTCTATGCTGCTGTGGTAAAACACTGCCCAAAAACACTTTGGGGAGGAAAAGGTCTATTTGGCTTGCAGGTTACAGTCCATCATCCAGGGAAGCCAAGGCAGGAACCCAAGGCAGAAACCTGGAGTTAGGGACTGAGACTAAGACCATGGAGGAATACTGCCTACTGGCTGGCTCACATTCCTTTCTCTTTTTGTTTTGGTTTTGTTGTTGTTGTTGTTTGAAGCAGGATTTCTCTGTGTAACAATCCTGGCTGTCCTGCCACTTCAGGGTGCCCTTGAACTCACAGAGACCTGCCTGCCTCTGCCTCTGCCTCTGCCTCCCAAATGCTGGGATTAAAGTCTCCCAGCCTATGTATGGCTATGCCCACAGACTGCTGGATCCTCTTACATTATTCAGCAATTCAGAAAATGTCCCACAGATGACCACAAGCCAATCTGATCGAAGCTATTCTCCAGTTGAGGTTTCCTATTGTCAGGTGACCACAGGCATTTGTCAAGTTGACCACTGAAGCTAACAACTACAAATTAATCATACATGTTCAACATATAAAAAATATGGTTTGTAAGTAGAGGTGAGACAAATAGATTTTCAGATAGCTCAAACCTGAAAGAATTTGTATCTAGCAGATATACAGTTTTTTGGTCTATAAAGAGAGGGCTCAGAAAGAGGCCTAGATCTGTAAGTAGGATAGGGAAAAAGACAAAAGAAAATGTGAAGAAATAGAGAGAATTATATACTAATTAGCTGCTTATCTAGGCATGGAAAATATGCATGGAATTAGCTATTGAGAACAACTCTAATGACATTGTATATGGTTTAGATACTTACTTGTATCTACTATGGTGGAAGTTTCACCCCAGCCCCTGGCATCTATATACCCAAAGTCTGGAATGTTATGGTGCAAATTCCACCCAAGCCCCCCTTCCCTATCTCCCTCCAAACCCTGCTGCATCTTAGAAAGCCCTCCAAATGATGAGCCCTCCCCAAGGGATCCTCAAGACCACTCCCACAGGGTATTTAAACTGCCTCCCAGAAAAGAGACTCCTGGTTTTCTGGTTTCTCTTTCCAGTCTATTCTGTGGAGGACTAGAAGGCCACCTGGAGCCCTGTATCCATTACACGTGGGCTTTTCTAATTCGGTTTGATTTGATCTGATTAGGATTGCTGCATTGGTGGAGAGGCTTATCAGGATATAGAAATTTTTCATCTGGAGGTTCCACTGAGGGGGCTATTTTTTTCTCCCACTGGCCAAGGGCCACATGGTGGGAAAACACCCTCCTCCCCAACACCCACTCTCTGCCAGGCTAACATCTGCTTTCAACTGAGTAAGTTGTCCTTTCCAAGTCATTACCTTAGAGTCTCAGGGCCTCCTGTGATTTTGGGGGTTTCCTGACAAAGATGCAGTCATGCCAGGCCCCTGACCTTTTTATGGAACAAAGACCTGCCTTGTCCAATGGGAACCCTTCTACAGAAGATGTTCTGTTCAAGGGAATATCCCACACCACCTCTGTTTTTGGCCCAGGACCTACCACAATGGATACATTACATTAGGCTTTGTGTTCCACCATAGACTTGTAAAATGGGTACCTGCCATTCAAAGCCAGATCCTCAACTCCTTTGGAATGCCTTTTACAAAATTGTTTTAAATTGGGGTTATCTGACACCACATGTCCTGAACACCTGATTTCTCTGTGCACTAAGGTCTGGCTGCAATATGCCCTAAACAAAGGCTCACGTTGGCCAAGGGGTGGGGTGGGGATCATTTGAACTTTCCATCCTCCATGATCTTGAAATTTTTTGCTGGCTTGGGGACCAGTGAACAGAATCTTCATACGTCCACAGTTTTTGGATACTGCGCTCCTACCCTTCCCTCAGTAGCCAGAGTCTCATAGCACTGATCTTGTTGCCTAGGGTCAAGGCACCTCCATATTCCTGCCTATCTGGGAACTGAGACCCTGAAAATTCTGCCCTGACTTTGCTGCCCAAGACACTGCCCCCTCTTCTACTCCCCACAACCTTGCCTGCCCAACCCCTTCCTATGGGGCCCCATGTTCCATTCAGTGGCCCACATTCCTCTCATTCCTCCCCTAGCTACCTCTCCCTCCTTACTTCCCCTCCAGGACAAAGGTCAAGTAACAATTTCCTCCTCCTTACCCAGCTTCCTCTCTTACCCATGCCCCTCCTACCCATCCCTATCCTTCCATGCCACCTCCTTGTCCCCCTCTACACACTGGCCTCTAATTCACCTAGCCTCCCCAGTACGAGTCATGGTCCTGGCCACCCATTTCATTTCTTAGTCAGTGCCAGATATTAGAAAACAATTTAAAAAGGCTAAAGAGGGGTCCGAAAACTCCCATACATTAATTGGTGAAAATGGCTTTTAAAATTTCCAATGCCTAAGAAGAGGCAGCCAAGTCCTTCAGACAGACAGAAAAGGCCAAGCTCTGAGCCCAAGTCTTAGCAGCTGCCCTGGGGCCACAAAGGGAAGAAGGGAAGTCAACGACAAGGCTCCATTCTCCAGGAGCTCCACCCAAGTCAACTCCACCAGGAGCCTGCTACAGATGTGGGCAGGATGGTCATTTGGCAAGATATTGCCTGGACCCGCAGCTGCCAATGAGGCCATGCCTTGTCTGCTGACAGCCTGGACACTGGAAATCCAAATGCCCTCGTGTGGACTTGTCCTCTAGGACACACCATGAAGGTCCAGCCTCACCAACACCAGCAGCTGAGACTGTGCCAGCCTTCAAACTACTCAGCCTGGTGGAAAACTGGCAGGACCCAGATTTGGTGATTCCCATTGCCCTCTCTGAGCCTAGGGTAACAGTGCAGGTTTCAGCTAAGTTCATTACTTTTCTTTTGGACATGGGAGCTACCTACCCTGACTTAATCTCCCACTTGGGTCCAACAGTTCACCCCCTCCAATTCCTGTCACAGGGATGGATGTGGCCCCCTCCTCATTTCAAGAAAACCTGGGACTGCTTTATCTGAAAAAGCTGTCTCACTTCTGCTCATCTAATTATCTCTCTCACATCTGATGATGTTTGCTGACTAATGTACTGATAGCTCATTAGTTTATTAAATTTCCTGGTTAAAGTACAGACAGGTGTGCTTTTTTTTTTTTTTTACAGGTTTCATAGTCAGGGATTACCAGGTTTCAGATGTAACTTCAGAGTCTTATATTTCCTCTGGTTGTTTTCTAAAATGTGCATGCCTTTTAAACATAAAGCCATAGCCTTTTGCTATGACAACACAATAAACCTGTTACAACTCTCTTACAGATACCTGTAATTTCCTGGGAGAAATTCAGCTTCTGTATCAAGAAATCTGGACTGTTAGTCAAAACTAACAGTCTCTAGATCCCATTTTGATTCACATACGTTTGAGCATACCTTGCAGGTTCACTCCTCTTGCCTGGGCCAAGGCCACTCCACAGAGAGTCCTCTAGGTAATGCCAGCACCTGTACCAGCTCCTGGAGCTTCACCAGGCTTAAGGGGAAACCTACCCAACAACTGGAATCTGGTTTCCCAAGCTGTCCCAGTAAAGGACGAATCTGCTCTCCTGTCTCATTCATCCACCCTTGCCTCTTCTCTAAAACCAGAACACTTCTCCATTCCCTTCATTCTGGCAGTTGTCACCCTTCCCATGGCAAGCCCCGTTCATAGGGCCAAGGATAACAATCTCTTTTTTCTTTTAACCACCTGCCTTCTCCACCTCCTCAAGGAACAGGTGCCTGAGGTTTACAGGATGGCAGCTAAGGTAATGCTTCTTCACTCATAACACCCTCTGAGTGTGATCCCACTGACTCCTAGCTCCCCTCTTCCCCATATTGTCCTTTGTCAGCAGGAAGAAGCCAGACCTGTGGCCTCCATATACCTAAAGAGTCTGGAATGTTATGGTGGAAGTTCCACCCTAGTCCCCTCCCCCATCTCTCTCCAAACCCTGCTGCATCTCAGAAAGCCCTCCAAAAGATGACCCCTCCCCAAGAGATCCTCAAGACCATTCCCACAGGGTATTTAAACTGTCCCCCAGAAAACAGACTCAAGGTTTTCTGATGCCTTTCCCATCTCCTCTGGGGTGGGGGTGGGAGTTGCTGGAAAGACATTGGGAAGCACTGTTTCCATTAAATGTGGGCTTTTTCTAATTTGGTTTGATTTGATATGATTTGGATTGCTCCATTAGTGGAGAGGCATACTGGGATACAGAAACTTTTCACTAACAACTAAAATGACAGCAAAAACACAAAGAATATGAGGTTATATTAAAGGAATTGCACTCTTGGAAGGCTGTTATGTCATTCTTAAAGTATATAATGCTACTTGAAAGTAGATTTATAATATGTTGTATTTTTTATATTGCAAAACTTCTCAAGAAATAGAGATTAACAGCCAATAACAGTAAATTTATATTTTTGTTATTAATTGGATTTAATTATTTTGTGTTGTTATTATTTTTTGTGCATGGGTGCTTTGCCTGCATGTATGTCTGAGTACCACATGTATGCCTGGTGTCTGCAGAAAGTCAGAATATGGCCTTTGATCCCTGGATAGTTGTGAATGGCTATATGGGTTCTGGAAATAGAACTTGGAGCCTCTGTGAGAGCAGACAGTGCTCTTGACCCCTGAGCCATCTAGCCAGTACCTAAATTAAAATTTTACTTAAAATTTTTAAAAATTTGACTGTTTGTAATTAAGAGAAAACAGAATCTTTTCTGGGGATTTCTTTCTTATTGGAAAGTTCTGACTGTGCCTTCCTCTTGGAGCTAGCTGTCTTATTATTTTACTTGCCCCATGTCTTCCCTTCTTTTCCTGTTGCTGTCATAAAATACCCTGAGAAAAGCAACTTAAAGGAAAGAAGACTTATTTGGCTCACTATGTGAGGGTACAGTTTGTTTGCTATGTGGGGAAGCAAAGGCAGAGATAGTCAGTGCAGATGGCAAATCTGATATACCAGCCATCCTTATGTTAACTTTGCAGAAATCAACTGAACACAGAAATAGAGGGGAGGAGGAAAGATGGGGAAATGAGGGAAGGGGCAAGGGAGGGAGTCAAAGAGAGACTCTATGATGACAAGTGTCCATTTTTCATGACTGTACCATAGTCTAACACAGTATGCATTTAGAAATACAGCTTTACTTGTTTTTTGTTTTTTTTTAAGGCACATAATGCTGAGAGGGAAATACAGTAGAAGGGTATAGAGGAGTGATGGAGGATGTCCTTCTGTATATATGTTTCTCTTATTGGTTGATGAATAAACACTGTTTGGGCAATAGAGGCAGGAAGATAGGTGAGACTAGGAGATGAGGAGAATTCAGGGAAAGGGAGGTAGGGAGAGACTGTGAGGATACTCCCTGTAGCAGAGGAAGGAGTAAAAAATCCAGACGTTTCTATGATAAGACCACGTAGAAATTCTTAGATTAATAGAAATGGATTAATAGTTAAGGCAGAGGTAGCCAATAAGAAGTCCTAGCCATTGGCCAATAGTTTAATAATTAATGTAAGTCATTGTGTGTTGCTTTGGGGCTAGAGTGGCAGGACACAGTGGGACAAAAAAATCCAGCAATGGAAGAGAAATGAATGGGAAAGGATGACGATGGCTTTGATCAAAACACATTATATACATATTTGAATTTTTAAGTAATAAAATGAATAGAGGTTTATAGTACAGGAAACCAAACTAATAGAGAAGAAGCAAATTTACAATTATAATGATGATATGGGAGTGATGAGCAATACATGTAGACAGAGACCAATTGGATAAAACCTGTGGAAACCTCATCCCAGCAGTTTCTCACTCTGCACTGTATTCTCTATAGCAGACAGTTGCTTTCCTTGAAGATAATACCCACATCCATCCCATGCAATCAGAATAGCTAGCAGCCTACCTGGTCTGGCCCATTAGATGTTAGTAGCATCTTTGCTCTTGTGATGACAATCAAAAATGTGTCCAGACATTGCCAGATGTCTGGGAGCATTGAGACAAGTGGCTAGGCCAACCTTCCCATAGAAAATTCTGTGTATCTAGACCATGGACTAGGATCAAGACAAATGCAGATGAGTCCCAATAGGTTTATAAAGTGTTGAAAACAAGTCCAGGACATTCTCTGAATAAAGTGGAATTCAGCTATTCATCAATCTTGGTAAGATTTTAACATGTAAAACACAGTGGATAAAAATAAATAAAGCAATGCTTATCTAAGTGATGAGGAGTTTAATAGTTTACACTATGGATGGGAGAATAAAAAACTCTCCGAATGCTGGTGAGGCAATGCTCAGAGGGAAATTTCCAGCTCTAATGAAGATATGGGGGCATGTAAATTCAATAGCCTAAGCTGCCATGATAAGACACCCGAACCTCAGAACAAACAGAATAAAAACAATGAAATGGCACTAAGAAAATTATGCAAGGTGATGCACACCTCTAATCCCAGATCTTGGGAAATGAGAGTGTGGAAAGAAACTTTGATAGCAAACAGAAGGAACAAATAATATAAGTACAATTTACCCCAAATTCATTGAAATTTACTGAGTTATGTACAGGGGTATTTGGGGGAGGGGGATGAAGCTCAAAGCAGAATCTTTGAGGTCTCTCATCTGCTGCCTCCTTAAAAAGATGTAGGACAACCCTACATAATGAGAGAAATTGTCTTCCCCTGGGAAGAGCAGAGCAACCTTGGTTATCCAATACCAAATGGTCATCCCGGGAAAACACACACAAGTAAATTATACAGAATACAAAGGCATACACACACACACACACAGAGAGAGAGAGAGAGAGAGAGAGAGAGAGAGAGAGAGAGAGAGAGAGAGAGAAAGAGAGAGAGAGACTCACACATAACATCAGTTAATGAAAAAAGAAGGAATAGATTTGGAAGAGAGCAAGGAGGGATATATTGGGAGGGTTTGGATGTGTGAAGAAGGAAAATGATGTAATGAGCACTGTATGATTTTCCAGAGGTCCTAAGTTCAATTCCCAACAACCACATAGTGGCTCACAACCATCTGTAGTAGGATCTGATGCCTTCTTCTAGCATAAAGGCACTCATGCAGATAGAGCATGCATACATAAAAGAAATAAAAATAAAATATAATAAAAGTTAAAGAAGAGGCAGTGTGTGCCCTGCTTAGTACAGCGGTCAGTGGCAAGGAGATCCAACAGCCTGTAAATAATGCTGTTGTCTGTGCTATGGGATGAGAGAGACTGAGCATGCAGATTGCCCTAGGTAGAGGCTGGGTCAATAGAGCTCCAAAGGACTGAGCAGAGCTGGCAGGTGCTGGCTGCTCTTTTTAAAGTCCTCATCACAATTGTTTTTCTCCCAAGCACTAGCAGGATGCCACTACCCCAGTCCCCCAGCCCACAGCCACTTGTAGACCATCACATTCGTCCATTATGTTTGACAAAGTGCATGCTTAACCAGAAAAGATAGTTTTTATTTAAAAATCAATTTTCATTTTGCATACCAACCCTAGCTCCCTCTCCCTCCACTTCTCCCACCCCCACCTTAACCCCTTTCCATCCTCCATCAACTCCTCATAGGAGGTAAGGCCTTCCTTTGGGAGTTAACAAGTCTGGCTAACCACTTACAGGCAGGACGAAGCCCCACCCCCAGAAAATTCTTCAAATGGATTCCAGAGAATGGTCAAAGTTCATCCCAGTGGGAAGCCCAGAGCTGCTAACATCTGCTCCTCCCTGCACCCTCTTTGGCTGGCTGTCCATAAACCCATCTGTCCTTGGCCTCCTGAGAGGGAACCACAGCTTTTGGTGCAGTGGTAGCTGCAGCCCCTCTGCTGCCTGCACATGGAGCATTCAGAGTCCAGACCATCTCCTCACACTGGCTGATCAACTTCCCAGCATGAAGCTCCAGCAAAACCTAGCTCTGCACTGGGCTGCCCCAGGTTCAGTGTAGTCTGGGTGAGGAAATGTGAATTTGGAAACCTTCCCATGCTCTCCAGGGGTCTCTTTTCTCCTGGCAGCACCATCCTTCATTAATTCTTTTCAGTGCCCATTTTGCTGTGAGAGAACATCACTGCCCACCCCTGAGGGACAGTGGTTCTTTTCTCAGCCACAGAATGGTTTTCATGTCTCCATTTAGCACATTTGTAAGGTTCAGGATAATCACTTGATTACATTTGTGCCTTTGCCAGACCCAGAGGGCAGACGATAATCTGTTAATGCTCTCTGAGTCCAGAGGACACAGAATTAAGTTGGGCCACAGGAGTCAGACAAAGCAGAGACCTTCTGTGGTGTGGCCTGGAAAGATGATACAATTCCCACAGCTGGTGGCAGGAAGATGCTCCAGGAGGGCATCGAAAGATGACAAGTGACACAGGGCAGGGGAGAGCTTCCCATGGTGCTTTACCCTCTGGGACTCTTATCTTCAGTGGGATGGATGGAAAGAACTGTGGTGGGGCTCACACGTACAACCAGACTGTGCACTTGATCTTCAGTTGTTCCCAACCATTCATATCTCCATAATTGCATGAGTTTCTGTGGCTTCCTAGAGCTGAAAATGTTTGATAGAAATAATTTAAGAGAAGAAGTTGAAAGGTTTGGGGACACTATGGCAGACTTTCCTTTTAGATATGAGATTTATTAGAAGAACTTTTAGTAGCATGCTGGCAAAGAAAAGAATTCAGGCCAAGATGGCAGAGTCAGGGAGAAGGGCATCCAGTCTTAGAGGTCTCGGGAGAAGGTGGAGATTCATGCCATGTATTTGATAAGTAGTCCAAAGTGCAGGCCTCATTCAGGCTGTTTCAGATTCCAAGGAGGCAGGGGGAAAAAAGAAGGCCTTGAATTTGGGGGTGAGGAGTTCAGACTCTGAGAATGTGGGGAACATTTTGTTGAAGTGTACCCAGTAGGGTTTCTACTGCTGTGACAATAAACTATGATCAAAAGCCACCTGGGGAGCAAAGTGTTTATTTGATATTATAGCTTGTACTCTGTCATCTAGGGAATTCGGGACAGGAACTCCAGGGAGGAACCTGGAGGCAGGAACTGAAGCAGAGGCTGAGGAAGGACTCTGCTTACTAGGTTGCTCCTCATAGCTTTCTCAGTACCCTAGACCAAGAGCTCAGGGGTTTCCCCACCTTCAGTGAGCTGGGCCTTCCTTCATCAATCAACACTCAAGAAAATGCACCATAGGCCAGTCTGATGTCAGTATTTCCTCAGCTGAGGTTTCACCTTCCAAAATGACTCCAGCTTGTGTCAAGTTGACATCAAACCAGCCAGCACACAACCTAGAGTCTGCTCGTGTCCTGAAGTCTGCTGGCCTGAGCCAGTAAATGTCCTGGAGGAAGCAGGAATGAGACTTGCCATTCTTCTGGAATCTGGAAATCTGGAGATTCTTCTAGGGGGGCTCTTAGCAGCAGGTGGGGTGCCATTTTCCCTACAGTTGCTGAAAGGAAAAGGCTACAGCATCTGGGCTTGGCTTGATCCCATCCTAGTCCAAATCCTAACAGAATGGATTATTGGTCTCAACATTTTAGAGAGATTTCAGTCCATCTAGGTGGGAAAGGCAGGGGACAGGACCATCTGTTTGTGGAGTATGAAGGGGCTGTGGATATGGTAAGATCAGAAAGCACAGATGCAGACCCAGCTATTGCTTTTGAATGTCCACTATAGTGAACTACTTCCTTTTCCTGAGGAGGGAGGGAATGTTTCTTCCAGCCTCCAAAGAAAGCTCTGTAGATTAAGCTAGAAATGCAACGGAACAAAGGACAAAAAATGCATCCAGCTAAACATAGACAGTCCCTGGGCTTCCTTCCCCACAAGTCATATAAATTTCCAATGTCACAGAAAGTGTCCCCCAGGTCAGCACAGACAAATCTGTAGCCCTGTCTGCAGGTATGCCAGGGGCATGCTGTCTTGATTACAGCAATGTCTTAAAATGTTTCAAACTAAGAGTGATTGTGCCTTCTGCTCTCTTCGTACTCAAAGCTGTGTTGGTGCCTTGGGGGTCTCTAGGATTCCACATGGGATTTTTTTGTGCTCAGGCACTGAGGATATAAATGAATGTCAATCAAATGAGAAGCAGCAAAGACCATGCAGTGGGCATGTGCTATGACAAAGAAGTCAGCCACAGTCACTGACACGAACAAAGATGCCAATGTGGGGAAAGTGCAGAAAAGCTTTATACTGGGAACCAGAAGGCCTTGGGCGTACCTTGACTGAAGGCTGCTAACCCAGAGAAGCTGGAGGTGGACCAGCTACAGGGGGAACAAATGTGAATGTTTAGGAGGTGTGGTGGTTTGAGAAAATGGCTCACAAAGGGAGTGGCAGTATTAGGAGGTGTGGCCTTCTTGGAGTAGGTATGGCCTGTTGAAGGCAGGCTTTGATGTCTTTTGCTTAAGCTTTCACTCAGTGTCACAGTCGACTTCCTATTGCCTGCAAGACGCAGGACTTTCAGCTACTCCTCCAGCACCATGTCTGCCTGCAGGCTGCCATGCCCCCTGCCATGATGATAATGGATTGAACCTTTGAAACTGTATGCAAGACACTTCAATTACATGTTTTCTTTATAAGAGTTGCCATGGTCATGGCGTCTCTTCACAGCAATAGAAACCCTTACTGACACAGGAGGGAATAATTGACTTTCTCTGGTTAGTCACCAGTTAGAAATGGATGGGCATAGGGGTGGAGCTTGGCATGCTGTCAGTTATTCAGCACTGCCTTGCCATTTGAGACCAGCTGCTGCAAGGATTATTGTATTGCTTCCTGGGCCCTAGTTCTGGCTGTGGGTGTCTATATTTACATCTGTCCTGGCTCTTGCTCACTTGGTCTACTGCACTTTTGCAGGCACCTCTCTGTGCATCTTATCTTGGTAGGACACTTGTGTTCAAACAACAGAACTCTTAGGTGTGACTTCTGTGAAGCCTGCCGCCCTCTCCCATCCTCTTGCCTCTCTCTTTGGTGGTTCCTTCAGAGCAGCACCTTAACTACCATACCTCATTTGATTTATTTGCACATGTTCATCTTTCTGGTTCATGTGTAACCCCCTCTGTTTCTTCAGTGTACAAATCCAGGTAGCCCGATGTTCAATAAATACTTATTAAACAGATTTAAAATAATGAGAGCCAGTGATTAAACCCAACACAATATCTGTCCTATGTAATTTTTGCTCACAGGGTTAAACTAAAACCTTGGAATCTAGTCATCTTATAATGTGAAGCTGTTGAGCTCATAGTGGCTTCCTGATGAGAAAGAACAAAGGAATGGCAGGCATCCTTGCCTAACTTTTCACAGTAGAAAGAGTCATGGAGGAACCCACAGGCATGCTCCTGGTCTAGATAAGTGCTCAGCTCAAGTACTGCACCAGGAGGCTGCAAAGCCTGAAGAACCTGCACCCAGAAGCAGCATGGTCCAGGGCTTCTATAACAGTGAAGAAAGCTGATGCTGGCACAGTAAGGCTGTTTGCATACATGGATACACTCATGAATAAAAGAAAATTGTGGATCACCTAGCCACTATTTTGATTGAGACATTCTGAGGAATTAATAGTGCAATTCTACAAGGCAGTGGGAGAAAGGTCAGTACTTCAGGACTGTGTGTGTCCACCAATTTCTGTTCATATTTTATCATCCCCTATCACAGAAACATAATTATAAATATGAAAAGAGTTACATAGAATCCTGTTATCATGGGAGGAGCTCAAGATAGAAAATGCAAGCCCACAGCTATGCTGTTTATCAGAGGGCTTCAAACATTAAGCCAGGTAAATGGGCAGATGCAGCATTTTATTTCTGCATCAATTCAAATCCCCATGTAGTTAATTAAAGGCAATGGCGTCATCTCTCCTGTGCTGGAGGGATCCCACTTCAACAATAAGAAGGATTAGTATTCGTCAATAGTTCTCACCGCAGCAGGAGATAGCACTTTATGCCTGTTGTGTTTGACACCATCTTTTCCCCGAGGACATTCAAACAACACTAGATTCTGGAACAATCCTTCCCTGGACCAGACAGACATTGGAAAATCAAACACCTTTTCCCCATTGGAGAATTACAGTGTTCACTGGGGAAGAAAATCCTCTTTTCTCTAGTGTTTCATTTCTATGTGTTTTGTAGTCCAAAAAATAATTTATATTCAAATCTGTTGAAACAAATTTGATAACGTAACAGGTTATATGTGGGATATTTGCTAGCTTTTGTGAGTATTGGTATTTTTAAAATAACTTTTGGTGTTTTAGTCATAAAATCCTCTGATGCAGATAGAAAGATGGGACTTAGAACAGAAAGATGGTTTGTCTGAAGCTAACAGGTAAATTCCAAATCTGAAATATAAATCCCCATGTGTCTGGCTCCAAAGTCCCGTTCTCTAGATAAACATACTTCGTTGGCCACATAGATTTGGGATTGTAAATGAACTTGGCAATTTAAGCTGAGTCCCCCATCCTTGCTGTTTTGAGGATTGCATCTTTATGCCGGCAGAATAAGCCAGACTTATGTTTGTTTGCATCTCCAGGAGAGACACGTGAAACTCTGATCACATTATTGCTTCAAATTCTTGCCCAGGGTGACAAGGCACAAAACCACGAGACAAAGGAAAAGGAAGACAGGGAGAAAATAGCCCTTGTCTGAACATCTAGGTGTCAGGTTCAGGCAGGGTGGGAGAAGAGAGATACTGATGTGTGTGAGACATGTGTTGTCACTGAGGCAGGGCTCATCTTAGCATTTCTTTTTGTAATGCCAGCTCTTCTGATGAACACCTCTTACTCTCCTAAAGTCTCAGCTGCCTTCTTCCTCTGTTTGTTCTTTGAAACCTAGTTAAGTAATCTTTGCCCGCAGCAAGGCCATGGCAACATTCAACTGTTTCATCCTGAAGCTTGGTTATTGCTTAAACCTTTAGATTGATGTTACAGCTTTCTAAATGTTTTTCATATACTGTGTGAGAGAGGCAGAAGGGTCATTTTCTTTAACACACATAATAGAGTTTTGGAAGAGTGAAATTTATCAAAGAGATTCTTTTAGTTCCCAGTAAAATTATATGTGTAAATCACAAAACTGTGTGGGTCTTTCTCACAGCTTTATTTATCTGTGTGTCAATGTTCATATTGATCTAATCACTGCTCCAGACAGTCTTAAAACTTATAAGTTCTCTATTAAAAATATGTCCTTGGTATTTACAGCTGTAGCACCTCCACAAAACTTCCAAAAAAAATTTGAAATGTAAGACTAGCATAAAAAATAAGAAAGTGGTCACTGGTATACCCATTAAAAGCCACATCAGGCTCCAATGGGTGCTCCGAATGCAATGGTCACACAAATGGCCCTTGTCAAATTAAATGGAAAATAAATATAAAAGGCATGGATGTAGGAAAGGGACAGGTCACAATGAGGATAAGGGCAGGGGGTAGGTAGGGGGTGGAATGAAGATGAGAGAGTGGCATGGAGAGAGTGATTATAATACATATGGGAAACTATCAAAAAATGAAGTAAATGTATAAAATGTTATTTGAAAGGTTGCTTTCAAAATAATGAAGTGAGGTTCTTATTAGATATTGATCTACATATAATTGAAGAATTAAAATCTTCATTAATGTCTAATGATGTTTATCTAGCTGTCTTGGTGTGTGTTCTATTATGTTGTTCTATGTGGAATGTTTCATTATATTTTCCTAGATGGATACTTTTATGTTTGATAATTGATTTATACTCATTTTCATAATTTATATACTTGATATTTTTCTGTGTAGTTATAAATGGTACTATTTTCAAATGTATTTTTCTATTTTTTTGTATTTAGACTATATATATATATGTGTATATATATACATATATATATATATATATATATATATATAGAGAGAGAGAGAGAGAGAGAGAGAGAGAGCTGTTCCCAGCATCTTTCTGATCCAGGTATTTATTAATCCTCACTTCCTATTACCTGATGTCAAATCTGTAATCATGCATGGTTATATGCACTCTTTTGAAAAATTCCTGTGCTTCTTTACTTCATGGTTGCACTGGGTAGGTCTTCTGGCACACAGAAGATTCAAAGTAGGGGTAGTAGATCTATTTTTCCATTCAGAACTTCAAAGGGCCAGCGCTAAATACTAAAGCATTGTATATGAAGTGAGCAGAAAGGTTTTGGGATTATGCATTGGATGAAAGAAATTCCGTTGGATTCACATCTGATGATGATTTTTCCCATTGCTGGGGATCAACTCTCACCAGTCCAGATTGTCACCGCTTTCATCAGCACTTCATTTGTAAGGATCATGAAGTAGTTTGGGAGATTTTGTTTTGTTGCATTGTTTTGATTTTCACTTGTACTCTGTGGGCATGAGACCAGAAATTTAATATCAGCTGAAACACACAGTTGTGGAATAAATCCAACCCTATCTAATTGAATGTCCCTTTTTGTTTGTGGCTTGATTGTGTGCATAACATCATTGGAGGCATTCTATTGATGGTGTTCCTGCCCTAGTGTGCTTTCTATTGCTGTGATAAATACCATGACCATGGCTACTTAAAGAAGAGAATTTTCCAAAGTGGTCTTATTGATTTTAGCCTTCTGGCTGGTGTAAGATGGTATCTCAGAGTTGCTCTGAGTTGCATTTCTCTGATGGCCAAGGATTTTGAGCACTTTCTTAAGTATCTTTCAGCCATTTCAGCTTCCTCTGTTGAGAATTCTCTATTTAGTTCTGCCCCCACTTTTTAATTTCATTGTTTGGTGTTTTGGTGGCTAGCTTCTTGA